>NW_010365150.1:240449-298186 GCF_000414095.1 Morus notabilis
TTTCGCGTATATATATATATATATATATATATATATATATATTCATTTCCTCCGCGCGATGACCACCCCCTCCCTAGAATATCGCCTCGTTCATGGGTTTTATTTTATTTTTTGTTTTTTGTTTTTTTGGCGCTATGAGTTTGCTCGTTTGTTTGCATGAAAGCGACGTGGGTTTCAATCAGAATAAGAAGAACACAAAGTTCAGTTGTTTTCGTTTTCAGAGGAATTGGAATGCCAACAAATGGTGACAGGTTCATTTATAGATTATAACTATGAAATGGTGACACGTTCTTTTTTATGTGTGTGTGTATATATATAACTTTTTCGTGGTGGTTATGTTGCGGTGAAATCGTCTCCTCCATTTGCTGTTTGGTCAATTGAGGGTTTGAATGGCTTCGGCGGATTATGTGGGGCAAATTGGGTGATTATGGAAATTTGCGTTTTTGTTTATGCGATTTGTTTTTCGTGGGAATTCTCCGATCTTTGGGTGAATTGTGTGCCGTGATCCACATTGCTCCGTCATTGTAAATGGCTCGTTGATGGTGAATTCTATGGCTTTCAGAGGATCAAAGCTGTTAATATGGATGGGACTTTGAGGCCTAAGAAATTATTTGATCCGTGATTGGCTGGTTTTATGGAATTGTTGGAGAGGATTAGGAAAGAAAAAGGCTTTATATCTTCCTCTGCCAAGAGTAGTTTATATTTAATTTTCTTGTTCTTATAGGGTATTTTTGTAATCTTAATATTATAAAATTTGCATCTATTATTGAAATTTTTCAATTTTTTGTTATGCTATATGTTTGTGTTCTGGTTGTCTTCGTTACACAGTTCATATTCCTCAATTCTTAGGTACATCTGTTAAAATACATTGTAATCAGGTGTTTGAGAAAGTGCATGTTTTAGGACTCCATATGAGTATAAGAGAGTTTTATTTGTCTCTCTTATTTGATGTTGTTGTAGGGTTCTTTCTTTAATCTTTCTTCCATTTTCTCTTCTGTAAATTTTTATTGTTATTTATTGGCAACTATTCCCTGTTCCCTATTTATTGCTGTGAAATTTCTGATGATTTTCTTCTTTCCATTCAGTCTTAAATCTGCACTGCTATGCCAACTCTAATTTTCGTTTAGTGTATATATTATGAATGATAGCTTTCTCATGCTTTATAGTTTTTTCTAGTTGGCTTCATAGTTTTCTGCTTTCAGATTGTATCATTGGTATATGTGAAAATATTTAATTTATGATTCTTTAATACTTGTGTTTATCTATTAGAGCTCTCATACCCTTGCTCTTATACCTAATAGTTACATCTGCATTCGGTTATGTATGATGGAATGGTAAGTAAGGAAGGTTTTAAACCAGTTTCCTTTACTTCCTCCTATATATAAGTAATATTCAATTTGGGTTACGGAAAATATTTTATTGTTAGTGTTGGGATATGAATTCGTTCTCCACTTAAGATAAGTTTATCGTTCAATTTTTCTTTTCATTGTTGTATTTTAAATTCTCTACAGTTTTACTCATTAATCTTTTTATGTTTCAGGTCTTGGATGTTTGTTTGTATAAGAAACAAGAGAATATTATTAATAGAAGGACAAAAAGAGATGGTCTTGGATATCATCATCAATCTTCCTGATCCTTGATCTTTATGTCTTGTTTCTTCTGCGAAGCAGTTTGATAAATCTTTTTGTGTTGTTTTTTTGGCAACATATAGTTGATCTTTACTTGCTTTTTGGATAGAAAAAGACATTATATGGTTGGATTTTTTTCCACCTGGATTTTGTATCTGCTTTGTTCAATAGAAACTTTCCTTCTACTAAAAAAAAAAAAAAATAAAAGTTGTAATATAGATTCAAGATGTCTTCATGTTCAAATGCTCAATCTACCAAAATTGGGTATATTCCCCGTCAAAATGATCATCCCATCATCACAAACATGGATTGTCTCGAGGGTAATTCAAAACCCGAGGACGAAGAGGATGAGGATGAGGATGAAGATGTGGATTTCAATCCTTTCTTGAAGGAAACGCTGTCACTGGAAGCTTCGTCAAGTTTGAGCTCCGAGATAGAAGGTTTAGATTGTGGTGTTGTTGATAGTGGCAATGTTAGGGTTAGGGCATCAAAGCATAATGGTGAGAGGCAAAACTGTGAAAGAGATTCTGAGCAGGGGGAGGAAGTAGTTATGGAAATGGCGGTTTCTTCGGAAGCTGTATGTGAAAAAGAATTTGAAAAAGTTGACGTTAGAAACCCCAAGAAGAAAGCATCAACCTTGGTCTATCAACCAGGAAGTGAAACTGTTGAAGAAAAGGATGACAACACGGGCAATGGAACTGATGTTAATGATGTTGTGGATGGAGAGTTGGTTAATGCGAACGGTTCCGAGAAAGCTGTGATAGATTTAGATACTGAAGATGCTATATGCACACGTACCCGTGCTCGCTATTCTTTAGCAAACTGCACACTTGATGAGCTTGAGACTTTTCTTCAAGAAACGGATGATGAAGATGACCTTCAAAATGTGGATGATGAAGAAGAGTACAGGAAGTTTCTTGCTGCTGTTTTACATGGCGGGGACGGGAATGGGAGCGATCATCCAACTCAAGAAAATGAAAATGTTGAGGATGACGAGGATAATGATGCAGACTTTGAGATAGAGCTCGAAGAGGCACTTGAGAGTGACAATGATGAAAATACAAGGGACGAAAATGAAGGGGAATATGAGAAAGGAGGACGGCGGCCCGAGACTAGGCAGAATAGGCTCAAAAAAACCTATGTTCAGAGTAGAAAGAAGCCTTCAACACAGACAAAGAGACCGTTACGGCCACTTTTACCGGTTCTGCCAAATGTACCAATTTCATCTTTGTCCGCTCAGATTATGAAGATGCCCGAGACATCTGTACAAGATGGTTATATAAATGGATTCACCCAGCACCAAATAGGCCAGCTTCATTGTTTGATCCACGAGCATGTGCAGCTACTTATTCAAGTATTTTGTCTGTGTGTTCTTGATTCTTCTCGTCAGCATATTGCATCCCAAGTTGAGAAATTGATTCTTGAGATGCTTCACAAGCGCAATGACGTGCTAGCATGGAGAACTGATTCATATCCGAGTACTTGCTTTTGCCCTGCATACCTTTGTTCAACAGTGTCAAATGATGTCTCTAAATTTTTGCCAATGCAATGCGCTGTAGGATCTCCTCCTAGAAATGCTACAGACGAAGTATGTTCTCCAAATAATGAGGCAGCTGCTTCTCAAAACATTTACCTTTCAAAAGGAAGGTCTGAATGTGCTTCTAATGGTCATGCTGGTTCTTTCCCAAACATGGAGGGCCTCTTTTGGGTGCCTCATGTAGGTGGTCCTCCTGTGACCATACTAGATGTAGCTCCTCTTAGTTTAGTTGGCAAATTTATGGACGATATGGAGAGAGGTATGCCATGAAGTTCTTGAGTGTATTTTCATTCATTCATTCATTTTTTTTTTTTTTTTCCTTTTGTTTTACATACATATGTTTTCGACTTTAAGCTTTGTATGATATTCTGTTGATTTGGAACCACTTTGATAGCTGTCCAGGAAAGCCGCCGGTGTCATGTGGAAAGTGGCTGTGATACTCGTCTTGAGAGAGAACCTCTATTTCGCTTTTCTGGCTTCCCACCAGTAGTTCAACCTCATTTTGAACTATTAAGCTCTCCTGGTCAACAACCACGCAAGAAGACTTTGGCTGCGACACTAGTTGAAAGTACCAAGAAGCAATCGATTGCTTTGGTCCCTAGAAACATTTCAAAGTTATCTGAGAGATTTTTCCCTTTGTTTAACCCAGCATTATTTCCGCATAAAGCACCCCCTCCGGGCGTCTTGAAGCGGGTGCTTTTCACTGATTCCGAGGACGAGTGAGTTTCATTCCTATTTCTTAAGAAAGAAAAGAAATATTTGTTCTCTTTTTTAGAGTCACCTATCTATTATAACATGTGTTGTTGCTGTACACACCAAACCTGCATATGATTTATGCAATTATGTTCTGTCTTGTAAAGGATGCACCTTTTGTGACCAGAAACGGAAAAACTGTTTAATTTTTGTGCTAGGCAAAGAGCCAGGCCATTATTGAAATTTTAACCTATCTTATCATTGCTTCTTTGGATCTATACACCAACAGTGATGTCAATGCTCGATTAACAAAATACTTGAAGAGATTTGACTTTTGTTGATATCTATATCTTTAGGTATGATCTTTAGGGAGAGTATTCTTGTCGCTATACGTGGGAGTTTTGCACGTTATTTTTATTTAGGTGTCTATTTTCCTTGTCAACTGTTAGCTTCTTATTTAATTGTTCATGGGATCCATTCATGAAGGTTCAACTTTTCTCTCATAAACCAGATTGTTGGCATTGGGAATGATGGAATATAATACAGATTGGAAAGCAATTCAAGAACGATTTCTTCCTTGCAAATCTAAGCATCAGGTAATAATTTCTTTGCCTATTGATTTTGAAAGGACTTTTTAGACTATGTAAGTACACATTAACATGATTTCTCTTTTTGGTCACTAAGTGTTCACATCAACTAGCATTTACATGGCTCTACTTTTTGCCAAGGAATATGAGAGGACATGCAAATAGCATCTATCAATTAACTTGTTTTATTTGATGTGGTCTATTTCTGTTACAGATTTTTGTCAGGCAGAAAAACCGCTGCTCATCTAAGGCGCCAGAAAATCCCATAAAGGTAGTGGAAAATCAAAGCACACTAAAATGTCTCTAAAATTTTGTTTTTTAGCTCATCATTAGTCATGGGTCATTGTTACTTGATTTGTCACTGGAATTGGATGTTCTCATTTGTTGAACTGTTGAACAACGTCGAATACATTGACAGTAACATTTTTTTTTTTCAGGATGATTCATAGTATTAAGGGGATGTTTGGTTGGAAGATTCAAACCATGATTTGAATCATAGTTCATGGTTCGCTACAGTATTTTCTCTCACAAAAAATACACGTAAATCGAAAATAATTCTAATCACATGATTCTAATCCATGAACTATTTGTGTTTTGCTGTTTTTATCCTCCCAGTGACCCTATCTCCCTCCCTCCCTTCTCTATACCAATAATAGATCTAATGTTTTGATAGACTGTAGAAACATGATTGTGTGATGGCTAAAAATCTGAAGTGCTAAATTTTCGGTTGTCCAACATGGCTGTTGATTAGTTAATTCAGGTTTATAGAAAGGTTACGGAAACAAACCTGGGTTTGCATAGTCAATTGGTAGTTGATTTTTTTCGCCCTCGAAGTTTAGCATAAGCCTTTTCCTTAATGCAGGCAGTTAGGAGGATGAAAACCTCTCCGCTTACTGCAGAAGAGATGGCATGTATTCAGGAGGTAATCTTATTGAAAATATTTTCATGATACCTGTCATATGTACGCACAAATTTATGTCAATAACATGTATGTACATACGTACAATTCTCTGAATTTATAGCTGTATGATTCTTACGTGACCCAAATCATTCAGGGGCTTAAGGTTTACAAGTATGATTGGATGTCTGTATGGCTATTCACTGTTCCCCACAGAGATCCATCCTTATTGCCTCGACAATGGCGCATTGCTCTTGGAACTCAGAAATCTTATAAGCTTGATGGAGAAAAGAAGGAGAAGCGCCGATTATATGAACTAAGTAGAAGAAAGTGCAAATCTTCAGCTACAGCTAGTTGGCAAAATAAAGCGGTCTGTCATCCTCTAAAACTTTCCCTTTCTTTATATCGATCATCCCAACAGGGGGGACACTTTTTCATTATATTAGATGATTGGGTGAATATCGTTAAAAAAAATGGTGTAATTGGCTGATGAGAAACAGCATTGGCGTTGGCCTGGATGATTGAAAGTTTTTTTCACAGACGATGATTGTACTTAAAGTTTAGCATTTGACTGCAGGACTTGCAGGTTGAAAATTCAGGTGGAGGCAATAACAATGCAGATGGTTCCATTGATAATTCAGGCAAAGCTTATGTTCACGAGGCCTTTTTGGCAGATTGGAGACCAAGTGACCCCAGTGGACACTCTAGCCTGGATATTGCAAGAAATCCTCACAGTGGAACGCTATCTCCGGAACAACTACACAATTATGTTTATGGGAAAGCTCCTCAAACCATTGGGGGTTACATGCAACAGTTTTCGTCTACGTCAAAATACCAGCATCCTTCATTTCATTTTGCTGGTGTTAGACATTCTGGAGCCAATACGTTTGAACCAAACAGTTTAGTTCCTAATACAATGCAAAGTACATTGAAGTCCCAATTCTATTTTCGCCCATACAGAGCCCGTAAATCTAATGGTATGCACTTGGTCAGATTGGCACCAGATTTGCCCCCCGTCAATCTTCCACCATCTGTTCGTGTTGTCTCTCTGCGTGGTGCATCTACACCGGTTTCTGCTGCTGGAGGTGTTACTGGTGATGCTGAGAAAGAAAATTTAATGTCTCGTATACCTCTTGCTGGAAGGTCGGGGATCACTCATGTCACAAAATCTAGAGAGAACAAAAGTAATGCCTCAAATGATTGTCCAATAAGTTCAATTGCAGAAGAATCCAGAATTATTAAAGATACATGTGCAGAGGATGACGGGAATATAGATTCTGATCTTCAGATGCATCCTTTACTATTCCAGGCACCTGAAGATGGACGTCTACCCTATTACCCATTGAACTGCAGCCCCAGTAATTCCAGTTCTTTCAGTTTCTTTTCTGGAAATCAGCCACAACTACATTTAAGTCTTTTACATAATCCTCGCCAAGAAAATCTTGTTGGTTCTTTTACCAAGTCATTGCAGTTGAAGGATTCCACCTCCTCATCATATGGCATTGACTTCCATCCTCTCCTGCAAAGAACTGATTATGTACATGGTGACTTGATTGATGTTCAAACCGAGTCATTGGTGAATGCGGATCCACATACAACGAGCAAATTTGTTGAGAAAGCTAATGAACTTGACTTGGAGATCCACATAAGTTCTGCATCTAGAAAGGAGGGCTCTTGGAATAGAAATGAAACAGCACATAATCCAGTGAGATCAGCAACAAATGCACCAAATTCTGAATTTACATCAAAAACTCAAAATAGCAACAGATCACTTTATTTGCATAATGAAAGTTCTCCCTCCAATATTAGCAGGCCTGTTTCAGGTGGCCACTCATCGGTTTTACCAGGTGATAACATTGGTAGATACGTGGACGATATGGGTGACCAATCTCATCCAGAGATTGTGATGGAACAGGAAGAGTTGAGTGACTCTGATGAAGAAAATGAAGAAACTGTCGAGTTTGAGTGTGAGGAGATGACTGATTCTGAAGGAGATGAGGGATCGGGATGTGAACAAATAAATGAGCTGCAGACTGAGGTGACTCTTCCTTTTTCAAAATTCAACTTCCAAACCCCCCCACCCCCCCCCGTTTTAGGTTGTAAAATGCTACACATATTTTACCATGTATGGAAATAAGTCATCCTTGCTACGAATAAGCATACCAGGTCTTATTGTTGTTTATCCAAGCCTTCACCTCTGTTTAACTTTTAACATGCTATTTCCTTACTTTTTGTTAACAGGAAAGGTGTAGTCAGGCCATGGAAAAGCTTAACACAGCAGATTGTGATGATAAAACCTGTGAATCAAGAACCAAAATTCATTATCAAGACAATGTTCCAATTTCGGGAAAGAACATTCCTTCCTTAGAGTTAGGTTTGACAAGTCGAGGGAAGGATGATGCTAGTAATTCTTCATGGTTAAGTCTAGATTCATCAGGTGCCCACCATTGTCTTGCGCACCTAAAGAAAAGTGAGCGTGAAAATACTGCAATCAGTGCAAACCCTGTAACCAAAAGTTTGGCTTCTTCCCGTCCCAGCAGATCTAGCAAGAAGAAGAACCTAAGCATGGATGATGTTGTGGAACAGAGACAAAATTTCGATGGGAAACAACTCAGCTTGGCTCCTCTTCGAATTCCCATCTTGAGGAAACCCAGGAAACGTGCACGTGGAAGTAGTGGTAGTTTTAACATAGAATTGGATGTACAAAACACTAACTGCAATGGTGAAGATAAAGTTTCTTAGTGGCTGCTTTGCCTATACTAACGAGTTCATTGCCTTTGTGAGTATTTTTTTCCAACTCTCTCTTTGTTGATTATTTGCTTTATTGAGTTTTTGGCTATTTTGTTATGATCTGTGAGTTCTATTTGCTGGTCACTCATAAATTGCCTTCTTTGGACGATTGTGTTACTGGGTTTTGCTTAAATATTGAAATTTATGGCCATTGGTTCGTACTTTGTGCCCATCTTAAGTTTTTATTTTTATTTTTTTTTGGAGGTTCTGGATTTATTAATAGGTGCACCAGCTTCTCTTCTTTTTCTCTTGTGTAATTGAATCTAAGTTTTTACTTCTAGGACAAAGGTTTAGTTCAGCGTTTAATTTCTTTTTTTCAACTTACAGATTGACCTAAAAGTTTTCATGTCTTAGGTCAGATTTTGGTGTGATTTGGAGTAATTGTTGTCAGAATCACGGGTTCTGTTAGATTTATTATGGTTGAAAGTTGAAACTCCTTCTGTTGGCACCCTCTTGTGCTCTATTACTATCTATAAGTGAAAATACCTCTGTTCTTTTTTATTACTCAGGAAAAACACTAATATATACAGGGATTAGATATTAATTGTATCTACCAACTAATACTAAACAGACTAAAAATAGGATACAATAAATAGTGCAGCTAAGTAGCTATTATTAGAGAAGACGATCCTAGACACTTCTAACACTATCCATAAATTCAGAA
Source organism: Morus notabilis (assembly GCF_000414095.1). Taxonomy (NCBI): domain Eukaryota; kingdom Viridiplantae; phylum Streptophyta; class Magnoliopsida; order Rosales; family Moraceae; genus Morus; species Morus notabilis. Next base: position 249,247 of record NW_010365150.1, read on the forward strand.
GCTTTGGAGAATGTTGTTGAGGAAAGGAAGATCTTGAGTGGAGTGTGTAAAAGGCTTGTTGGATTCCATCTTTCAGAAAATTGGTCTTTCATAGGGAATTTTAAATGAGGGATTGGAATATTGTCATTATTGCCTAGTTCAAAAATAATCTACTGGCGATTTTTATGTAGGAATTGACTTGTATGTAATAAGTAATTCTATTGTTCGTAGAAGGAATTTTGTTTAATATGTTGGTTGCTTTACGTATTACTTGTTCCAGTTTTAGAGTTTTCAGTCTCTTTCTCACTCTCTCTCACTCCTAGTGCAGGAACGTGTGTTTAACTTTAGGGCTTGTTAGGGATTACTACAACATTGATAGATTGCTGGTCTGTGTTGGCGCCATTGCTGGCTAATGTGATTTGTTTCCCCCAGTTGGAAACCACTCTTGCTATTCTCATTGCTCAGTCGAGTAAAGTTACCAATATGCTCACATTGAAAGCAACCACTGCCAAACTGCTTGTTGGATATTGAACAGATTTTAATTGGCCAGGGTGCAAATGACACTCTGAATCAGAGATGCTCGAGCTGTTCATCGTATCTCACTGAAGCATCCTGCCCAGTAAATAAGATATTGCCGAATTTGGGAGTACTGTGGGGCTTCCAAGTTGCTTGGTGCTTGTGAGAAACTTGATCTTGTGAAAGAATGTTGTGATCAAATTGTCAAAACGCCGGCATATTAGAAGATGCTATGAAAATTTTGTTGAAAGCTTTTGATTTTGAGCATGGGTAGCTCTCATGTCTTACCTGAGCGCTCAACTGAGGTCAGCGATTTTAAAATATCATCCTCTGCTGGCTGGCAAGTAAACTTGCTCCTGTGCATGCTAAGGAAAGTTCTCGGGGACTATCTAATTGCAATCTTAACAAAGGTGAGCTATGTCAACAACTCGACACAAATTTTACTCATTACTATTATTAATTGTTGGCTTGAAATTTGAATTTTACTCTTTTGACCCCTTCAGTTATTGCCATTTGTATTTCAACCATGTTTTTTATGAGAGGATTTTATCGATGTTACACGCTCCAGTTTGTCCATTGGTTTTCCCTGACATGTGATGTCACAGAAGATTGTGGAAATGAGACAAGTAACCGGACTGCATGTTGTACTGCCATGGAAAGCTATATTGTCCCACTTGCAAAAGCAGAGCTCCATAATGAACTTGCGAACTTTGTATTGTGCTACATCATTGAAAATCAAATATTACCAGAGATGTGTACAGTCTTTGTCATATAAGCCTCAAGGACTTCTCCTCAAGGTTTGTATTGGCTCTCAATTCCATTTTTCCAATTTATAATCACACTAATTAAAAGCTGATATTAATACGTGTTCTTTCTGTCTTTTTGATAGCAGTCAACAATTGATGTACCTCGGTCTGAAATCAAAGAAATCTATCCTAACCTGCATTCTTTCGCTATTCCTGAATAAAAACTGGTCTGATTGTATTTATTTAGCCCTTTAGCTTTTGTCTCTCTCTCTCTCTCTCTGGTCTGATTGTATTTATTTAGCCCTTTAGCTTTTGTCTTGAGAACCTGTTTGTTATCTCTCTTCTTTTTTTGAACTTGTTTGGTATCTCTTTAAATGCCTGGATCAAATGGTTACCTAAGTTTCCTACATGTGTGCAAGTATGTAATTATGTACATATTTATACTGTCCTTGGGGGTCGCTGGAGTACAAGAAATATATATTTATACTGTCCTTGGGGGTCGCTGGAGTACAAGAAATATAAGGATAAGCTTAACAGTTTAGTGAACTGGCTTAAAAAAAAAAAAAAAAAAAACGTCGGCTTAACTGCTGAAGATTTTTCTCTCGCCTGTTGAAACTTATTTATTTCTTCTTTTTGCCTTTCTTCAATTCTTCGTTTTTTTTTTAATATTCAAAAAAATAAAATTCTTTGTTTTCCTGTCAGGTGTTGAGAATGAATGGACTGCAATTATGCTTGAGTTTGTATGGTCTAGGTTGGTGCCTGAAAGTGAGTCTTCTCTTGAAATGTCACCACTAATATTTCCTTCTCCATTTTCTTGGGCAGACGTTGGATTTCTTTTGCCTAGTATGCCGTCCAATGCTAAATTTGACATGTCTTCCGGGATCAGCTTCCTCTATCGATCTTCCAGCGCCCTGCCCGAATACATCTCAAGTGTCAGCTTCATCATTCAAGAAAATTATGTCGAAATTCCTGCACTTCCTCTAGCCACATCTGCTCAAAGTGGTAAGCACATTAACTTACCAAGAAATGCTGCTCATTTTGGGATTACTTTTTCTTCCCACTTTGAATCATGACTTGACTTTACCTTCTCCTATTCTCAGGCCTCTACCACTGATGACGCCGTGCTCTGTGTTCGTTGCTTCCTCAATGCTATCTCCTGAAGTGTTTGCTTGAGGGAGGGTAAGATTCTTGTCAAGTAATTTTTTTAGGATGGGTGTGGACAGAGGAGGAACGTTATATTGTAAATAGTAACTATCACTATTCAGATTATCATGTAAGAGATTTGGATTGCGAATTATAGCCACAGATTTATTAAATTATACACCCTTTTATTTATTGGGACAAAATCATTGTAATGTCCTTTGTTATTTAGAAACATCTCGTGTAATTTTTACAAACCTCGACCATTATGTTTAAGCCTTACAAAAGCTTTATAAAGTTTGAGTAAAACTTGTCTATGTATGATTTTTTTTCCCCTGATGTTTAGCAATATCCTAAATTATCAAAAACGAATATTTAAGTTTTAAATATTTATAATTTGCATAATATTTTTCTGACTCATATAAATATTAGGGTCTTCTAGTTTGAGATTACATCTTCAATACTATAAACGACTCAAAAGGGCACAAGTAACACCAAGTCAAAAGTGCAATTTTACACGAGGACCAGAATAGCATATAGGCCCCATAGAGTTACTTTTGATAGAAACTAAACTCTTTACATAAGCACCGGAATAGCATATAGGATCCAAGTTTCCATGAAGTTTCAGACTCTTCACGCTTAGGATACCAAGACAAATGGAGAGTTTCGTTGCAAGCGGTGAGTCGAGACTGCGATTCTTCGAACACGTTGAGTTGATCTGGCAGGCAAAGGTATGATGTGAAATACCTCGCTGCACACATTAAAACAAAGGACTGTCTTCTTCTTAACCCCTGACAGCAACCAGAAACAATTTTCTTGATCATAATCACTACCCATGTGTAGCTCATCACCCTGCAAAAATGTCAACGGAACAGGGAATCCTTTGAAAGGAAAAGATATATTCAGACATTTTGTCCAAGAACTAGTGTTGACATCGAGTCTCCGCATGTGAATAGAATTAACATACTCTTCACGCTTAGGATACCGAGATAAATGGAGAGTGTCGTTGCAAGCGGTGAGTCGAGACTGCGATTCTTCGAACACGTTGAGTTGATCTAGCAAAGGTATGGTGTGAAATACCTCGCTGCACACATTAAAACAAAGGAATGTCCTCTTCTTAACCCCTGATAGCAACCAGAAACAATTTCCCTGATCATAATCACTACCCATGTATAGCTCATCACCCTGCAAAAATGTCAACGGAACAGGGAATCATTTGAAAGGAAAAGAGATATTCAGACATTTTGTCCAAGAACTAGTGTTGACATTGAGTCTCCGCATGTGAATAGAATTAACATACTCTTCACGCTTAGGATACCGAGATAAATGGAGAGTGTCGTTGTAAGCGGTGAGTCGAGACTGCGATTCTTCGAACACGTTGAGTTGAGCTGACAGGCAAAGGTATGGTGTGAAATACCTCGCTGCACACATTAAAACAAAGGACTGTCTTCTTCTTAACACCGGACAGCAACCAGAAACAATTTTCCTTGCGATATGCATGACCATCGAACTTCCCATGTTGCTCATAGTCTATAGAAAAGTCCGATTTCTCCCCAAGAATCACTAGTACCTGGAGTGAACGCCTCAGCTTTCATGGTCTTCCAAATCCTAACAACTTTATAGTTGCAAGCTACCGAATCCCGTTCCCAAGATAATAGATTCATCCCACAGCAAGTCTGATCTTGTATGAAAAATATTGACCATGCGCAGAGAAAGATTGCATAGCGCCACAGGTCTCGGTATCATTAACAAAGCAAACGATGCCATTACAAATGATGAACATCCAGTTGCGGCTCATAATGAAATTCTGAATAAAGTAATAAATTGGTATCTTTAGCGACCAAATGAACATCATCCTTGTCATCATTGTCACCAGATGGTGCAGTAAGGAATGAAGCCGTTAGTTCATAGGAGCAGAACCCTCCTGATTCAAGCTCTTCGCGGCGGATGCGACAATGGACTGAGTAAGGTTGCGGGCGGGGAGGATTCGGCGCGGTTGAGGTGCTTGGCCGCGAATTTGGGGTTGTTGATGAGACACTTCATGCCAAAGTTACCAAGGCCGTGCTTGAAATTGATCTCATTTTTATTTTTCACGTTTTTCGAGAAAAAAAAATTAAAACGCTTTTAAAACGGCGTTTGACGCAATAAAGATAAAAACGGAAATGAAAATGATTTTTTGGTTTAATATAAAATGAGAGATAAATGAAAAATAACTTTTAGTCGTTTTTTATTTTTCGTTTTCGTTTTCTCATCTCTCGAGAAGAAAAAGAGACATTAATGAGTTTTTTTATATTGAAAACAATCTCTTGATAAAATTATCAAACACATTTTTAAAAATAATTAACGTTTTCATTTTTATTTTCATATAAAAATAAAAAAATTATTTTAAAACGAGTTTTAAAGACCCCAAGAAATATTCAGGCACTTACATTGCAGCAACAACTCCACCGGTAGCCGCGATATGATTTCGACCACAATCTCTCTTGGAAGATCATTAAAGTTGGACGAGGAGTTTCCCATTGCTATGTAAAAAAAAAAAAAAAAGTTTATTTTCAAGAGATTACTGATAAACAAATTAGATAACTAGAGCAAAATCATAAATTTTTATGACGACGAGAAATAGAGAAAAGGACTTGAACAAAAACAATTCCTTTCCCTCTTAAGTAATGGTCTTTCACATAATTTGCTTTTTTCAAGAGCGATATTTATATATATATATATATATATATATATATATATGGACAACAATTGCTCCACTACTGGCTGAATCTGGCTTTTTTTTTTTCTTTCTCTACTTTAAATTCTTAAAAACTGATGGCAAAGACTTGCCTTTTGCCAAGTCCAGTAATAAAAATCCCAAAAAAAAAAAAAAAAAAAAAAAAAAAAAACCAAAAAAAAAAAAAAAAAAAAAAAAAAACACACTCATTCAAAGGGAGAGATCGCGAAGAAGGGCAACAAACAAGTGGAACAATTTTTTAGAGTTAATAAGGCTATGTTCATTTCACCAATTAAAATTTGTGATTTGAATTGAGTTTATAGATTAGAGTTAGAATCTAGATTGGAATTGAAATTGAAATCGGAGTTAGTGCTTAGGATTGCACATGAGCTATCAAGTTTGATTCTCAATTCAAGTTGTGAGGTGTTCATTTGACACATTCATGATTCAAACTACCACCTCAATTCTCCTCAAATTTATATACGAAAATGAAAGAAAAAAACTGCTAACTATCAATTTTTTGTGATAATATCCGTTTAATGTTATTTCAAGCATATATGACTTTTTTTTTTTTTAATTTGTCATACTTTAATTGGTTAATACATTTAACCAATTAATGAAAAAAAAAATTATCTTACACACGCTAACGATAAGTAACCATCTGTGGGCAATGACAAAACACGATATTGAACAACAGAAGAGGTGTTTCAATTATCTGAAGATTTGTTACGGTAAAAAAAATAATGTTGGAAAAATGTGAAAATAAACAAGCTTTAAAGGGTTCGATCCAAACATCAATCATATCTTGTTACACAATAAAATGGTTCATACACTAATAACTGAAGTAGATGTCTAACTAGCGATTGTTATTTCCTACTTGAGACTGCCACATGGTCCTCACCATTTCATCCTTAAGAGACCCATCTGTCTGCGATTAGTTGTGTTCCTCAGTCCTTCAGTTGCCCGATCTGGGTTGTGATTTTGATTAACATCTTCATCCGGGTTTTTAGGGTCAATTTCACTTACCGGTACCCCATCTTGAAAGTATTGGTTGATGAATCTGTCATAATGTTGATACATATGTATGAAGTTATGTAAGACAACACAAGCAATAGGTATTTTCACATGTTTCCGCATCGGGTAGTTATTGATTATCTTTAGAATGCGGAACCTTGCCTTCCACACCCTGAATGTGCGCTCGATACAATTCCTAAGCAATGAATGAGTGAAGTTAAATAACTCCCACTCACTGTGAGGTCGACCTCAACGTGTCCTATACTCTTGCAAGTAGTATGTACTACCACAATATGGTACTAGGAAACAACTTGTGTTTGCGTAACCGGAGTCTACTAAATAAAATTTGCCTACATAATTTCACAAAGACAAGTAAATTCCTATTTGTAACAATGTTACAACCATAAACGAGTAAAAAACATGTTTATTAGCAATAAGTAGACTTTTGTTTATGTGACGACCCAATCTAGGAAGCCGTCTCTTAAACTTACTATCATGAAACTCGCTTAAAATACTTCAATTAATTAAGGTGAAATTTGAAGCTTTTTTTTTTAAATCATACATTAAATTTTAAATTATAAGTGAAGTCTCGGTCTTCTTAAAACCATACTACATACATATAATTAAAAAGGTCTTGTCATAATAAAACATATCGCAGAATAAAAATGCGAGAGGTATCCATTTCTCATTCTCCACACTGCTCGCCTATTGTTGCGCACTATCCATCATTTACTTTTCATTTGTTGCTTCCCTACAGTTTTAAGACATCTTAGGGGTGAGTTTATACTCAGTAAATAGGAATTTAAATCTCGCTAATTAAAAACATAGTACTTAAAGCATAACACTAATGTATGAATCATTTATGCTCTTTTATAAATTTGACTTATTAATATTATGGCCTGAGTGTTCGTATCGATTGCGCGCGATCAGCAGGTAGAAAGGGTTTGCAAGGACCCTACTACACCGTGACCATAATTCATTTTATCATTTTTTTTCTGATCATAAGCCCCCCAATCTTAGAAAGTTGGTACGGCACTCAACTTTAAACTGTTCTCATTAATTTCATTAGTGAGCATGTTATAAGATATGTCATGATATTCTATATTATAGAGCATAAACATGTATATAAGACATGTACAATATTTCACTTTAATACTTATTCATACTGTAGACGAGATTCCTACTTACCTGCTATCAGTCAAGGTTGGGATTATATTATATTACTCGCTGAGGTTAACCTCTACTGCTATGTTCTGTAAAGAAAACCCACTGAGAGTTTGAGTTTGACTCATTATAAGCTAGTATATTTAGGAATTCATTCCTATACTTAGAAATATTTCCTTTTTAAATAGGGATCATTTAACTTCTTTCACATTACAAGGATTATTTTAATAAATCCTTATCATATACTTTTCCTTAATTGCCTTTGCTAATCGGTCCTAGGTTAATAACTTATTTTTTTAAGTTACTATTTCATATTATTTCTTAGATTGGGTCTAAAATTTGTATTAAGGCCCATTAGTCTCAAACATGTCTACAACGGTCCTTTCTACTAGTGTGCCTAACTTAGGCTTGAAAAGTTACGGGCTGTCTTAGTACGGGTGTTGGGCCCGTACTTAGTGTTAAAAATTTTCAATCTAAATCTTGTTTTGAAATCATTAGTAAATCCCATTTTACCGCTAGTAATATCGTCGATTACTAGGAATTGGGCCCGGTAAGCACTTAGTGATTATTTTTTAGAAGATAACCATAAGTTTGTAACACTTTAAAAACTTCTTAATTCGTCTTAATGTGATCTAAAAGTAGGTTTGGCCTCAGAACGGACCGAAATCTTAAAAATAACGGGGGCACAAATATTAATTCGCGCAGTTTTTAAAAACGTCCCAAAAACACGTCCTAGAGTTGGAATTGTGATTTTTTGCAGTCATAGAGATTTGTTCGTAACGTCAAAAAATTTAAAATTCATATCTTAAAAATTCCAAAATTTCCCTCTAAAGGGTCCAAAAACAGTAAAATAGAAACTAGTTCAAGTTGATAGTTTTGGACAGTTTTGATCATTCTAGGCAGTTTTGGAAAAACGTCTGAAAACACATTTTAGGGGCAGAATTGAGGTTTTTTTTTTTAGTCACAAGGAAATGTTTAGCACATCAAGATCTAAAACTTTTGTGTTATAGATTTTTTCTCAATTTGGAATCTAACAACTCCGAATTTTAAGTTAAAGTGGACTAAAAAAGTTTATCTGAAAATAAAAGGCGGGTTTGGAACTCGTTCTAAAATGATTTTATTTTTTGTATGAAAATGAAAATAAAAACGTTTTCAATCTTAGACAAAAATTATTTTTGAAAATATTTTTGGTAGTTTTATCAAGAGATTATTTTCAGTATAAAAAACTCGCTAATGTCTCTCTCTCTCTGCTCGAGAGAGGAGAAAACGAAAATAAAAAATGAAAAACGACTAAAAGTCGTTTTTCATTTCTCTCTCATTTTACACTAAATCAAAAAATCATTTTCATTTCTGTTTTTTATCTTTATTGCGCCAAACATCGTTTTGGAAACGTTTTCATTTTTTTTTCTTAAAAAACGTGAAAAATAAAAACGGGATCAATTCCAAACACGGCCAAAGCTTACCAACTTAAATTTTTTTTTATCTTTATCCTCTTAAAGTTAAGATGAAAAGTTTATAACTTGTTCAAAACACACAAAATAACAACCTTAAAACATGAAATACAATTTCAAAACATAGATCTAACATTAAAAATCCCATGCATGTGAAGATCTAACCTTTTAACACACATAAAACACAATTTTGTAAACAATCCAAACTTTATTCTTAAAGTTAAAGGATCAAGATAAGTTTTAAAAAGTCTTACCACAAGAGTTATGAGAGGAAGGGTTTTGACCATCAAGGTGAGAGATTCCTACAAAGATTCAACTTTTAAGGAGGGTTGGAACTTTGAACAAAGAAAATTAAAGGATAAAAGTTTTGATCTTTAACCTTGAATGTGATAGGAATTCCTAAACAAATTTCTTCTCCTTCTTCTAGATTGTGGTTTAAAGTCTCCTTTGTGTGAGAGAGGTGGAAATTTTGAGAGAGAGGGCTTGTGAGGTACGACCAAGAGAGGCGAAAAGAGAGAGATGGAGTGAAAAAAATGGTAAAATGATCTTAACTTTAAATGGTAGTATTTATAGACAATTGGTTAATTATGGTGGTTTTCGAATCGAATTCGGATGCGGAAGTGTGGGGATAGCGGATCAAGTATAATAAAATTTTTTATAAAACCTTTGAAATACTCTATAGATTATATTAATTTATGCATGAATAAATTAATCACATTAATTCATTTATTAAGAATTCAATTACGAATAATACCTAGCGGCCGATTAGGATGATAACTTGAGTTCTTTGACCTCGAACAATGCTTACTCCAAAGCTTTGTGTTTAGAAAACCAATGTCTTCCATGTCAATTCTTAGAATTTACGAAGACGTGTGTGTGGGCACACCTAAGACAAAACGAGTTAGAATAAACACTCGAATTTCCACAAACACCAATGCATGCACGATGTGGAATTTTTGGAGAAAAAATATTTTTCCTCTCACTCTATAGAGAATTTCGGCCACCACTTTAAAAAATAGGTCAAAAATTGTCTCACAATTTTCTATCATTCTTTTATTTATAGAGTAGAAGTCAAACTTCAAGAATGAATCCAATTTCTATCTCTAAGATAAAGCTTGTTAATTATCTCCTATTTGAATTTAGAACAAAATATCCTATTCCTTATCCTTAATGTGGCCGGCCATGCATGGGGATTCTCATCCCTGTGTGGCGCCAATTTTAGATAGGGAAGGAAGAGAAAATCATATTTTATCCTACAGTCCAATTTTAATTCAAATTCAAATTCTAATTTAAGTCAAACTTAAATTAATTTGAATTCTAAATTGAACAAGTTATCAAATAAGTTTAAAATGATAAATTTAAATTATGTTCACAATTCAAATTCAAATTTAAATAATCACATTATTTAAATAATAATTAATTCTTAATTAATTATTTTCGAGTATTTAATTTTAGAATTCTGTAATTCTAAAATTCCTATTTTACCCTTTGTGTCTGGTAGAATTACAAGGACGACGCGATGACTAATGGACCTATAATCCCGAGCTCCAATAAAATTAATAATTAATTAAACACTTTAATTAATTAATTAATTATATTAATTCTAATAGTTACTCCACTATAAACTTGGAATTGCACTCTCAAAATTATAGATATTAATTACTTCTAAACTGTGAAGTGTCCATTTGATATAGTCACTGCATATAGATCAATTCTCCATAAATAATTCATAATTAGAGCTAGGTGAAATAAGTTAACCTTTCTAATTATATCTTCATCCTTGAGTACTATTGATTCTCTAATGGATAGTGATTCATAAAACACATTCATGAACCAGAGCGCTCTTACTAGTCCAAGTACCGAATCAACACTTAAGAGAATTATTTATCTGCTTCTTTCTCAAGAAGGAATAGATTCCATCTCGTATAATAACATTTTCAGCTATCAATTTCATCATGTCTCCAAAATACAAGGAATAGGATTCAGGGTCTCAGAATCTCGAGTAAATCAAAAGACACAAATCCATAAATAAGAGTTTGTTAAGAACTCATGATTAAGATCATTCTATATATGACCATCGGTAGACTGAATTAGAATTTCTATACTTAACAGAAATTATTAGAAATTCATATTGTGTCTGTGTCCCTGTTTCACATAATCTCATTATGCGTAATACACTCATTCAATATCTCACTCTATTAACAGTGTGGATAACACCGTTTCATTCTAAATGGGAATGACATGTATTAATGATATTTTAATTAAAAATTCTGAACTTTAATTAAATTCATTACGAACATCTCCTTTTGATTATTATCCTTAAACATTATCATCTCGCATATAACACTTATATACAATATTTAAGGTCACATAAATAATTACGGAATTTTCATTTGATATTCATAAAATATTCATAAATATATGCACATAAAATGATGAATAAACTCTTTTATTAAATAAATAATAAATATCCTATTACATCTCATGCTTCTAGGACATCATTTCTAATAAATTATACTAACCATAATTCTTAGGCTTCTTAACCTCATTAATTAGATAAAAATTTTGATTAACCATGCTAATTATGGGCTGCCCAAGATTAAGAGAAAAAGAGAGAGAGAAATCCCCTTAATGATAACTTATGACACATTTTAACTCAAAGTCAAATCCAATCACATCTTTGTCTCCTACTAAAGTTTTCTCTTGTCAAATCAAACTTATACTTACAGTAATTTGTAGATCAGTTTACAAGATAAATGTTTTCCCGACAGTTTTCAGTACACTGTTTAAAACACAGTCCTACACTATATTCGGTAGAAATTAATACCGGTTTAGATTTAAAATCGCGTAGATTATTCAGGCTGTTTTCTGACTTTAAAATATGTCTTAAAATAACTTAAAATCTGAGTTCAACATACGTGTCTTAAACTCTCAGTAAAACATGGTAACCAAAAGTGTCAATTTTTTAGCCCGGCGTTACGGTTTTACCGAAAACGCGACTCACGTAACTTTGATTTTACTAATTGGTAATTAAGAATTTCTTTAAATGTTAGAGTGCTTCTCAGAGCATTGTTAACATTGTACAATACTCAGGAATTATTATGAATAGAATTACGAGTCATAGACGAATCAAAAATTTCTCCCGTCTTAATTCGCGATGAGGATTATCGACCGAGTCATAGCATAAAATCTTTGACATAAAATTTTATATATAGAATTTTGGAATAATATTATTTATTCCATAAACCGTTCATTACAAAACATGTCATTATCCAGGAAATCCATGATTTAATTACTTAAATTACACTAATTAACATTATGATTTTTTTTCTGGTTATTATAGTTTACCTGGGACTGCGAAATTTTTTCTGGCATATCAAGTACGGATTCAAGCACTCGGGTGTCATGCACGGAGCCTCCCACCCGGCAAGCATGTAAGTGAACATCGTGTCAAAGGAACACACACCCAAAACATTTTGTGACAGAAATCCCTTCCTATTTTTCCACACCTCGGCAAGGAACACAAGAAACGTGCATCCCATCGAGCGCACCAACACAATTCTGCGAAGAAAGAAGATATTATTATTATACATAATATTTTGCAAGTAAATAATGTTAAGATAATACGATAAATAAAATTTAGGGACTTACATCAAACCATGGTCTATACTTGCTCCCACTTGCCTCAATGAATGGATCAATAGAGTTAAAGTCCGGGGGTTGAATGAAATCATGTCGTAGACGATATATGACATTCAAGACTATCATGAAATACTTTAAAAATATAGCTTCTGAGTGCTGCCATTGATGTTGTGTCTCCCTATTACTTTCGCTTTGACATACAATTGTCAGGAATATAATCAGTTGCTCATCAACGCTCATATTTCTAGTGCTTCTCAATAAATTCTTCTGTTGGAGTAACCAATTCAAACGCTTAAAGTAATCGCTCCCCATGTCAGAATTGAAATTTCCTGAAAAAAGGAAAATAAAAACCCATAAACACCCAAAACCAAAGTTTAAAAAAAGAAAAAAGAAAAATCAAACCAAAACAGCTCGCTAAGTCAAGGAGAAAAAGAACGGAAGAAAGAGGAGAGGCGGGGGAGTGTGCTTCTGGAGACTAGAGAAGAGGCTAAGCCGGAGTTGGAAGGAGAGCGATTAGTGTGTGAAATAAGACACACATATAGAATTCGTTCATTTTACCGATTTGAGTATTTAATTTTAGATTTTTATAGTTAAAAGCTCTAAAAAATGTCACATTTAATTTTTTTGTTACAGTTAAATTGAAAACTCGAATCCCCGAAGCAAACGATGTCATATATAGCACAAGTAAAATTTTCTAACCTTAAATAATAAAATAATTAACACCCAAAAAAAATTAAAAAAGGAAATATCACTTCAAAAAATAAGGAAACAATGGATTAGTTTTATTAATTATTTTATTTAAAAACGGAACTCAATGTTTTTTTTTTTTTGAAAAGAGAAGTTTTCGGGGTTGTTCTTTTGCAACGAAACTCAGAAAAAGTTTAAACTTGAGTTACAACTTTATTCAAGTTTATGTTTTTTTGTAAAATTTGAGTTTAAACTCGAGTTTGGGGATAAACTCGAGTTTAAGGACCTGTTTAGTTCACTAATTTGAGTTTTTAATTCGACTTGAGATGCGACTTTATGTGAGAGCTTTTTACTGTAGCAAAAAAAAAAAAAAAGATGTGACTATTTCTGAGAGCTTTTTACTGTAGTAAAACTTGAATTCTAAACTCGAATTGGTGAAATGAACGGGACCCAAGTTTTTCCTTCAACTCGAGTTCATAAACTCGAACTCAAGTTAATTAACAATATTTTTTCTATTATTAAAAATGACATAACTTTTTCGTTTTAATTCTGATTGAGATGATTTTTTTGTCTATGCATTCACAACGAAAAGATGAATAAAACCCCACCTATATACCCTATTAAAATTTTTTATCACCATTAAGTTTTTATTAAAATACTATCTAAATATAAATTTAAATTTTGACCCACCCAAACACAAACTCAAATAGATTCTCAATTCAAATCATAACTCAAATGTGCACATCCAAACACAAACTCAAGTTACAACTTCAACTCAAATTATAACTTAAACTCAATTCAAAATTATCGTTCAAGTTACTCGAACTCAAAAATACAAAAAAACAACCCCTTCATCTTTAATTCAAATGGAAACGCCAGTTGGAAAGAGAGATATGGGATGAGGGGCTAAGTGAGGAGGAGGCCGTGTTATGAGTGTGTTTTTTTTTTTTGAGAATCGTATTTGATTTATATATATATAGGTAAGCTCTGGTCAGGCACTTGGAAAGTGCCTGACCGGAACGGCAGTGTATAATTATATATAAATCGTGTATATTTATATGTAAATCGTGTATATTTACATGTAAAATTGTGTATGTTAAGTTATAATAAATGACAATGTATATTAATCCTCAAAACATGTATTTTTTATAGCAATTAGTGAACACATAACATTAAAATATGTATATTGGCTGATTTGTTGTATTTTATGTTAAATATACACGATTTTACATGTAAATATACACGATTTACATGTAAATATACACAATTTATGCAGAATTATACAACTACCGTTCTGGTTAGGCACTTAAAAAATGTCTGACCGGAGACAATTCCTATATATATATATTAAGAATGAATCGTATTTGATATTTGGGTTAGGAAAATTTAAATGTTTTTATGATTATTGTTCGGGCTTTTATTTTAAAGGGAAACATAAGGAAATAGTATATATTTTTCTACTTTTTGAGTAAATAGCATATCTAAAATACTCTGATAAAATCCTAAGCTCCATTTAAATTCCCCTCTCCTATTTATCAAAAAAAAAAAAAGCTGGTGATGATAGTACTTAAGGGCTTGTTCTTTTACAAGTATTCTTGAGTTAAGTTTTTGAGTTGAGTTTGAGTTATAACTTGAGTTGAAGTTGTAATTTGAGTTTGCGTTTGATTGTGTATACTTGAGTTATGGTTTGAGATAATAATCTTTTTGAGTTTGTGTTTATTTGTGGTAAAACTTGAGTTGTGAAACTACATACATAATTTAAATTAAGAGCCATTTATAAAATTTTTCTAAAAAAACAACCTTCTAAACAACAATTAAACAAAACAAAACAAAACAAAAAAAACCGCTCCAACCTATTCTCCCCAGACCAAAAAAAAAAAGCCTTCACTACATACATAATTCAAGTTGAGGGTCTCGAGAGCTTTGGGAAGGAAAAAATGGCTCGCCGGATTTTGGGGTCTTGGAATGGAGGGGGTTGTTGGCGAAGGCGTGGGATCGAAGGTTTATGGACACGGTGGTGGTGGTGGGGATGTGAGAGAGAGCTTAGGAATGGAGGAGTTTAGAGAGAGAAAATGTTGATGATGATATTGATGGTGATGAGAGAGAGCTTGGGAAGGAGAAAATGGGTCGCCGGATTTTGGGGTCTTGGAACGGAGGGGGTTGCCGGCGAAGGCGTGGGATCGGAGGTTTATGGACTTAGTGGTGGTGGGGATGTGAGAGAGAGCTCGGGAATGGAGGAGTTTAGAGAGAGAAAATGGTGATGATGATATTGATGGTGATAAGAAAGAGAGCTTGGGAAGGAGAAAATGGGTCGCCGGATTTTGGGGTCTTGGAACGGAGGGGGTTGCCGGCGAAGGCGTGGGATCGGAGGTTTATGGACTTGGTGGTGGTGGGGATGTGAGAGAGAGCTCGGGCATGGAGGAGTTTAGAGAGAGAAAATGTTGATGATGATAATGATGGTGATGAGAGAGAGAGGAGAGACAACTCGAGTTGATGGGAGGGAGGTAAACTCGAGAATGGGTGGTTTACTCGAATAAATTTTCGAGTGTTGATTCGAGTGAGGTAAGAACGAACGCAAATTACACTCAAATTATTCACTCAGTACATATAACTTGAGTGAGTTAAAGCAACCGAACAGGCCCAAAGACATTAGACATCGATTGAAGAAATATTTTTGTCTCATTAATTTCAGCGATTTGAGTTTTTAATTCTAATTTTATTACAGTTAAAAGTTCTCATAAAAAAAATTACATTTAATTTTTTTTACTACAGTTAAAAGCTATCAAATAAAATCACATATTAACTCAAATTAAAAAATTAAATCTACGAACTGAACGAGGCCTTAAAAAACCTGTCACAAGTTTTAAGGATGGATTGACTTTTACTACATATACTAAAACTATTATAAATATACCATGATAACACCACTTAAATTTTATATGCTATTAGAAGATGAAAATAACAAGACAAAAAAGCTCATTCTCGTGAGTTGTGTTTAATTCATGTTGTGTTTGGTTCAAGGATTCGTGTCATGCTTTGAATCATGGTTCGTGATTCGTTACAATATTTTTTTCTCATAAAAAATACACATAAATTGAAAATAATTTTGAATTATGATTCTAAATCCATCAATTAAACGTTAATACGAACTCATCTTTTAGTTTATTTTTCTCTTTAGCTTACAAATAGATAGAAATTAGCAGAAACATTAGAAATATATATATATTTTTTATTTTTTATTTTTTTTCAAGTTATAAAAACACTTCTAATCGCATTGCCAAACACAAACGATGTCGTTTTGTGAACACTGCCTTTTGTCTCTTTTTTTTTTTTCTTCTTTTTTATTCTCTTTTGAGAAAAAATAAAGGAGACAAAAATTCCAATATCGGGTCGAAAATCGAAATGGTGGAAATTGGAAAAGTGAGAAGGAAGACGATCATGAATCGACACTGAGAGAGAGAAGAAGAAGAAGAAGCTTCTAGAAGCGAACGGTAAACGCCGGCGAGCGGACCACCTTCGAAGCTTTTCTCCGATGTCGTTCTCGTTCTTCAAGCCGTCGAGGCCCAAAACCCCTCAGGACGTTGCCAAGGCCATCAGGGACAGCCTCGCCGCTCTCGATACCAAGACCGTCGTCGAAGTCAAATCCCTCGAGAAGGTAACTCTTTTTACCGATGAATTTTCCGATCACCGATTTTCCTTATTCAATTTCACGTTTTGATGAGTTCAAATCCGCAATTGAGAGAATTCGTGATGTTTTTGTGTTCCGTTGCTATTGCATTTCCCATTGATGGTGATATTTTTTCTGTTAATTTTCGCAATCTGTTAGTGTAAAGGTTAGGTTTTTGATCGTATAATTCGTGTGGTTGTTTCAGGCTTTGGAGGAAGTTGAGAAGAATTTTGCGACAATGAGATGTATGATTTTGGGAGACGGAGAGGTTGAGCCGAACGCCGAGCAAGTCTCGCAGCTCGCGGAGGAAATTTGTAAAGAGGATGGTATTTCTCTGCTAATTCACAAGCTCTCAATACTTGGATGGGAAGTAAGTAATGATACATTTGTTCAATTTTTTTTTGTTTAATTTTAGAAAAATTATTTGTTAACACTATGTTATGCACATGAATCTTCTAATTCGAAGAGAATAATATTGTAGCGTCATTGATTTAGGCAAGAAAGGATCTTGTCCATTGTTGGTCGATATTGTTGAAGCAAAAGGTTGGCCCCACATATTGCTGTGTGCAGTATATCGAGGAGCATTTTGAGTTACTAGATTTTCTTGTCGTGTGGTACGTTGTGCTGTTGATGTTCTTGCACTTCTTGTATATCCCTTTTTTATTATTATTTCATGAATTTTTGGTTAGTAATACATATTTTATTTTGTTTGTCTTGTCCTTTGTGTTTTCCATTGCTAAACTATGTGGCATTATGGCAACTAGCTCGTTGGTTCTACGAAGTTTAATCTCGTTATTTCTTTCTATAATTAGTTGCAAATCATGGTAGTCTATCCGTGTAGATTAATTTGAATCTGCCTCCTATTATTAGCGATATGGTTTTTTTATTTAAATTCAATTGAGACTTACTGTCATCCCTTTTTCAAGCAGCTATGATAACAAAGAAATTGCCTTGACCTGTGGAAACATGTTGAGGGAATGCATTAAGTTTCCAACACTTGCAAAGTAAGACAATCAAACTTTTTGTCCTCTTTTCCCTCTAATTGTCACATCTGGGATGTAATGATCTTTCCAAGTTGGTCGCATTTTGTCTGAGAAGCTTTTTTTATTACACTTTCATGATTGATGACTTTACACTGTTGCGGATATAGAAATCATCTGATAGAATTTAAATTGAAGTCTGATTACGTGTTCATTAGCCAAAAAAATCGTTTGTTTCCTAGTTGCTTTTGGCGTATTTGAAGAAATTTTCATTTATTCACACATTTGATTTCTGTAGTATTTTTCAGATACATTTTGGAGTCTGCAAGCCTTGAGTTGTTTTTTAAGTTTGTGGAGTTGCCTAACTTTGATGTTGCTTCTGACGCGTTCTCCACCTTTAAGGTCACATTATTCCCTTCTTTAATTTTGTGCTTCATCAATCATTTACTTTTGAATCTTTAAACACTGACATTGTTTATACCTCCGTTTTGCTTTGAATAAATTTTTGATAGGATTTGCTTACTAAACATGGAAATCTAGTCTCCGAATATTTGACGGCACATTATGATGAAGTATGCTTCTTACTTTATTTTATTTGCTTTGGTCTAATTTTGGTACTTTCAATTTTCTTTGGTACTCTTTATTTTTATTATGTTAATCCAATATTTTAAAACTAGGAGATCTTCGTAGCGAAAAAGCTTCATGAAGGAAAATTTAAGTTTGTATCTGTAGTTCTGGAGACAAAATCAAGTCTACTCATCCTTGATATATATGCATGTTCATGCAGGCTGTGAAGATAGCTTTCTTTACATTACTTTTTGCATACTCATCATTTCATGTTTCAGCTTGTCACTTGTGTAACAACTTTTTTTTTTTTTTTTTTTTTTTTTTTTTTTTTTTTTTTTCTCTCTATATGAACCAGTTCTTTGAACTATATGAAAAACTCTTGACATCTTCTAATTATGTTACAAGAAGGCAATCATTGAAGGTTAGTATTATGAATTATCCATTTCTTTTTTTTGTTTGCTGTTCTTTTCGTCTACAAGATATTTGAAGAATTGATCTTTTATGAATTAACTCTAGCTTCTCTCGGAATTCCTTTTGGAGTCTCCAAATTCCCACATAATGAAGCGCTACATTTTAGAAGTTCGGTACTTGAAAGTCATGATGACATTGCTTAAGGTAATAACTGCTTTACTTCTTGTTGTTATTTTCCTTGTAGCCTTTTTTATTAGTGGATTCTTGAGTTTTTGGTTTTCTAAAATGTGACTAAATGGAATTTCCCTCACCTTTTTATGTATTAGATTTTTTTTATTCTCTCACGTCTTCTTCCCAGCTTGGAGTCTCTCCCTGCTCTGATTTATGTAGAAGATTCAAGATTATGTTTGGGTATCATTAGTAAAGAGAGATATGACTTATCTGCTCATTTCCTTGTTTTTGTAAACTGTTTTGGCCTTTTGACACTGCATTTTACTAGAAGCTTACATAGTCGATGTTTTTCCATGCTTAGCTTCTTCTTCTTCTGCTTCTTCTTCTTCTTCTTCTCACATTAGATTGACATGAGACTGCAGGTTAACTTAGTATAAGTAATATATCGTTTGCAGATTGAGATTTTTGTCTTGTAGGCAGAAAAAAATATTTCTGCTTTTTCCTGCTTTGGGCATCCTGGAGATACAGTATCTCTTGTTGATGTTAAGTATAGGACAATGTACTTAACGTATATACCCTTGAGCTCCTTAGCTTTTTATCTGAATTTGTCAATTGTCACTTCACGATGATCATCTGGTCTGTTCACTTTCAAGCATTTATTGTAATTTTTGATCAACTTGTTCGCAGCCTATATGATACTCAGTTCTCATGTTTGATGCTATATGAGAAATTTTGCTGCGATTATGCCTTTTTGATTTTACCATTATCTTCACCGTTGATTCTCTTTAACCCGCAGGATTCAAGCAAAAACATCCAAATCTCAGCTTTCCACATATTCAAGGTAAATGATTATCTGTGTTTTCTTTCACTGCCTTTTTCCGTGTTTTTGTTTGTTTCTGTACTTTACACTCGTTATAACGGGAACATGATCAGGGTGTGCACTATGCAGTGGATAGCATTATTTGAATTTCCTGTGAGCCCGAGTGGATTATTAGTGAGTCTTGACTTGCTTGTCTTACAAGTCTGAAACTGTTCCAGATAAATTATTTTTACATAAGTTACATCAGATTCTTCAACCAAAGTTTGAACCGTAGAGACATCTACTGTAGGATGTTTTTGAGAATAATAACTTGTAATCATCCTCGTGGTTCAGTTAAAAAAGATTGGAAGTCTTTCTTTTTTCTGTAAATGTATTTTCATCTCAATATGTGTATTTATCGACTTAATGGGAAAACATAGTTTCTTCTCCATTATTTTAGCTCTTGAATTCTCCACTATGCAAACTACTTGTAGGTTTTTGTTGCTAACCCTAACAAGCCGCGAGAAATCAAGATTATTCTGGCTAAAAACCATGAGAAATTGCTACAATTGCTTGAAAATCTTTCTACTGGAAAAGGTAAATGATCAGATCCATAGCTCCTAAACTTCTATCCTACTTGCATCCTACAGCACCACACGTAACAACCATAGTTTTCGACCCTTTTACTATCTTTTGCTCTTTGCAGGTGCTGAAGATGAGCAATTTGAAGAGGAGAAAGAGCTTATCATGAAGGAAATTGAAAGAGTAGCTCGCTTCACTAATCTCAAATGATAGGTCATTTCTCGATGACGTTGCATTTTGCGCTGGCCCCCACTTTTTCGACTGCCAATGGTTTACAATGAAAAACTCTTTTTGCCTAGATGAAAGGGGAGGGGGTTGGAAATCTTTGCGCTGTAGGAGTGTCATTGCCCTAGTTAGTAGGTGATTATTAATTTTTTTTTAAGGAAGTATATACACTTGTAATTTTGATGCAATCAAAAAGTTTTACTAGGCACATATCGTTGTGACTTGTGAGTTTTGGGCTTGTCAAGTTCGGTTTGTATAGGAGTAATGACAAAGAACATGTGTGAATTGAGATTGTATGATTCCCAAGTGGTAAGGAGAAGTATCAAATATATTGGATGTTGCTGGTGAATGAAGTAGCCCATGTGAACGAAATTCATAAACAAATGCTCAGCTATATTGTCTTATCAAACTCCTAGATATTATAGTACTAGATACTGTATTTTCTTTGCCCCTTGTTTTTTTTTATCTTTAAGAAGGATTTTAGTGTCAATATAATAGTTAAAGTATTTAGTTTGCTAAAGGATTTAAGGCTTATAAAAACATACCAAAAATGTTGGTCTTTTATTGATATTATTTGCCAGAGAATATATGTAAACGAACCAACCCCTGTCTGATTTAAATTTGGTGTATCGCAATTTAGTTTTATTTGGAAATTTGAATACTCCATGACTCGTGAATTTTTAAACCTAAAATTTGGTAATCTTTTTTCAAAACTCTCTTTAACAAAACAAATATGATAAATAACGGCTTAGTTACGTTGTGGTATGTGATTTCTTTAAGTATTGTTGTTATTTAATTTATAGCACCGAAAGTGATTGGCAGTATTTATTTATCCAGGAACACCCATTCAATGATTAAATTGGTCTTTTCATATTTGCTGAGAAAATTGGCTTTTCCTTTCAAAGAGGAAAAATAAGCTTTAGCATCTAACAAACAAACTGGCATTTTCAAAATTAATTCTCATATATATTTCAAAGCTTCCTTTTTTTTTTTGTTTAATCTTAATGACGAGATTAATGAAACAAATTGACATATATTAACTTAGATTTTATATTTTGACATAGCACACCAAAGCCTTTACTCTTTTTTTCTTTTTTACTTTTGGCGTCATGGAGTGACGGAGAGTTTAAAAAACTAATAAAAAAAAAAAAAAAAAAACTTTTTCTATAAATTCTTTCTTTGTTCCCATGAGAATCTTCTGGTGATATATTCCTAATTTCCACTTCTTTCCCTCTCCACAAAGCGTTCTTTCACCTAAAAAAAAAATCCCTGCGAACTCTTCCTCTTTTCTCCTTCAATGGATTTCTTCAAGTCCGTCTTCGCCGACGAACACTTGGAGTCCTCCGACTCCGACGAGCCCCAAAACGACGACGTTCCCGCTCCCGAGTCGCCGCCGGATTCGAATTCCAGTACACCTTGGAGCTTCGGCGGTCTGATCAAGACCTTGGCGACAAAATCTGAGTCGGTTATCCAGACGTACCGCAAGGATCTCGAGGAGTTCGGCTCCGGCCTGAGGATGGAGTCGGCGGTGATCCGCGACGCCGCCTCACGCGCCGTCAAGGACCTCCCGGCGTCGCTCGAGGTCGGCGCCACCGTCGCTCAGGAGTCGCTCGAATCGGTCGGCCAAGCGATCGACGACATCGGAAGCTCCGTCTGGAAATCGACGGCCGAGATCATTTCTCAAGGCAGGGATTCGCTTTTGGCCGCCGCCGACGAAGACTCCGACGCCTCCGAAAGCAACAGCCGGCAATTAAGCGGCCGTCCGAGCTTCGATTCGAAACCCTACAGTAGATTCGAAGCTCAATTGCGCGCGATGCAGAGCAATGCGAGCACTTACTTGGATGATCCTGAGGATTTGGGGAATTACGAGCTGTGGAAGTCGGGATTCGGTTTGGACGAGAGAAAGGAAGAGACTGAGAATCTGATGAAGAGAGAAAATGGAGAAATCGGTGAGATTTACGAGACTCTTGTTCCGAACAGTGTTGATCACGAGAACTTCTGGTTCAGATACTTCTACAAGGTTCATAAGTTGAAGGAATTTGAGGACGCAAGGGCTAAGCTCGTGAAGCGGGCAATTTCCGGTGAAGAAGAGGAATTGAGTTGGGATTTCGATGACGAAGATGAAGACGAGGAAGAAGACAACAAAGCTCAAGAGAAGCTTCAACCGGAATCGGAATCTGCAAGCGCAAGTGATAATGTGGACAAGCCAGAGGCTGCAAAATCTGCAGTAGTATCTGAGGCAAAAGCTAGTGAGAGTTCTGATTCTTGCAAAGACAGTGATGTTTCGATCGTGTCAAGGCCCGAGGAGGAAGAAGACCTCGAATGGGATGAGATTGGAGACATTGGAAGCAATGATGAGAGTAAAGCTGTGGGTGGTGGTTCTGGTGAAACCTCAAGTAGAGCTGATTTGCGAAAGAGAATGAGTAATGCTGCTGAGGACGACGAGGATCTGAGTTGGGATATTGAAGAAGACGTTGATGATGAGCAGCCTAAGAAATCTTGATAAAGTTCATTGCTTTGGAGGTTGGACTATCCCTTTGATTGTTAGAATTTATTTTCGCCTGCAAAAATGTGTTTCATTTTACATGCCCTGATGATAATTCTTTAATTTGGTCAAATATATGGTATATACTATGTAAATACAGTACTTGCATTTCCATACCAAATTATTGGTATAAATATGTTACCATCTCATTGTAATAAAAGTTCCACTTCAACCGGGACCAAAAAAAAAAAAAAAACTTGATGTGGGTTTCAATGGAGGTGCTTTGCTTTAATGCCTGAATTTGTGGCTTACTCAACTGTTATCACTATGTTATTAACTTATTATCACTTGGTTCTCACATTAAGAACAACCCTGTTGTCATTTCCCTTCTCTTTAAACCCGAAAACACACTCCCGAAAAGACGGTTTAAAGTCCTTTCAACGTTGCATTAACCAGAACGATGGTGGTGATTCTGATTAAAAATAAAAAAAATAAAATAAGACCCTGCCCTTTGCCGACATTGTAAGACTTCGTTAGGCTAGAATTAGCTTAAAAACCCCAATTAATTGAAGAGGGGACAAATTACTTGTTGATAGTGGAGATGAGAATATGGGCAAATCGCTTGAGGTATGGGGAAAAATCACTTCCAACTTTCCATTTTACTTGTCTACATATATCACCGATAAAGAGTACTCTGTTTGGGGCAGAATTTCACTAGATTGTGTAAGTGGTGGTCCTACCAATACACGTTATTTGGATTTGGTCCATTACCAGAGGACTAAACGTGTTTTGAGGACACGGGTAGTCAAAAGTTTAATGGTGGGGAGTTTTTGCAGTGGCTTCTGATGATTACCGAGCCACCTAAATAATCTTACCATGGGTCAATCCCCTTTGTTGTGTTAATTTGAATTATAACTCAAATTTTTATTAGTGTTTTCTCTCACAAAAATTTAAATTTAACTTTTTCTATTATAATATTTTTTCTCACATAAATTTATTTTTAACTCAAACAACTGATATGAACAAAGTGTTAAATTATTACTCACACGACGATACAGAAAAATAAATGTTGCCTACAATAACTAGTTATCGCAGAAGTGACAAAAAGAAGATCAGATGCGGGTAAATAAACATTACAGTGACAAAGGAAAGCCGTGTCGGCACTGTATATCCAGTAAAAAAAACAAAACAAAAAAATTAATCGACCATGCAAAACATGTGTTCTATGCAAATACACGATGCATTATTGAGAAATGAAAACACGTTGTAATAAGCTACCATTTATGAAGAAAATGCATTTAACACACTTAATACAGCCAGAACTACTGACTGAGAAATTTTCATGTTATTGAGTTACGACCATTCACTCAAATGTGATATAAAAGATACGGTGAAGCGTAGACAAGATCTCTAGTCTTAGTTTCGAATACACTTGCTGCTTTTTGGCAGAAATGCCTGGCTTGTGAGAGTTAGCCGATAGACTAACCGTCTGATTGTCTCAGCATCCGCAAGATTGAAAGGAACAGGTTCAGTACATCCAGGTAAAGAGTAATGGCAGCCCAAATGTATTGATCATAAGTGAAGCGCTTGATCAAGTTATCTGTGTCGTAAACAATATAGCCCGAGAAGATGATTGCACCAACCGCACCGTAGATAGCAACAGATGTAGAGCCAAGTGGGAAAAATGCCTAAAGACCACAACAGAAGTTATACAAAGTCAGATCAACAGTACAGGATCACATGGTAAAAAAATTCAAATCTCTGTTATGTGCATATGACACAAGCATACATAAATGGGGAAGTATTTATATAAGAAATGGGCATCTGACCTGGATGAAACCGGTTAGAACAAGAATAATGAGACCAGTGAATAAGATTGGTCCTAGGAAGCTGAAGTCCTTGCCCTTCTTGGAAGCCCAGAACGTGTATCCAGTCAAGGATACAACCACAGCTGAGGTTAAAATCAATGCCTCGAGCACAATCCTTCCTGCAAACAACCAAGATCCACAATTTAACAGACCAGAAATTTCGCACCTACGAGTCAATTTCACGAAACCAAATAGAAGTTGTAGTTCGTCACGAAATCCTCAGAAGAACGACGCAGAGAATTAACAAATGAAATTTCAAGAGTAAGAATACCAACCATCCGTGTTAGCACAGCTTACGCCGACGGTGAAACTTAGTGTCACAGTGAAAAGTCCGAGGAAGATGAAGTTCAGAGGATGCTTTTGCTGATAGACATGCAAGGGCCATAACACTGCAAAAAGAATTTCATATCAATCAAAATGTGGAAAGATGGATCAAGCACAAAAATTCCTCAAGAAAGCAAATAACCAAATCCCAACATAGGCAAACTATTCAAGAATTTGTGATACACAAGGTTATTAGCATTACATAACCAAACTATATTTTTCTCTTTCCAGTTTCCACCATCCAACAATCCATTTTAGGGCTGTACATGGGTTGGGTTGGTGCGAGATAAGATTTTTTCTTGCCCCGCTTTAAAGGGTGCGGGTTGCACATATTTACTCTCAATGATGTTAGAAAAATTTCACAATCTAATGATGTTTGGGTTGGGTTGGGTTGGGGAGAGGCGGGGGGGGGTGGGGGCTCGGGGTTCATCATTCAAAGAATCAAAGTTTAATCCAACATTCAAAATTTATCATCTGGGTTGGGTGCTCGGGTTTCATCATTCAAAGAATCAAAGTTTAATCCAACATTCAAAATTTATCATCAAATAGAAATAATAACTCCAACATTTAAAGTTCATCATCAAATAATACTGATCATCAAATAGAAATAATACTAATAATTAAACATAACTTCAACATTCAAAGTTCATCATCAAATAAAAATAATATTGATTAGTCCATCATCAAATAGATAGCAATTCAAAGTTCAATCCAACATTAACATGAAGCAAAGTAGTCCATCCAACATCAAACATGAAACAAAGTAGTCCATCCAATATCAAACAGCTTAATTCAAATCCATCTAAAATAACTATTGTAACAACAACCATCTTTATAAGTCCACACTCATAAGCTTCTTATGGCTTCTTATCATGCATATTTGTGCGGGTTGAATTGGGATATGCGGGTTATTATAGGTCCAACCTATAAATTGCTCTAAACACCCGAACCAGACATTTAATGGGCTGAAAAATAAAAAATAATGCTATAAGTTGCCCTTTTCAGGTTGGATTGAGGTGGGATAGGAGGTGGGGTGGGTTGTATTCGCGGGTTGTTTGGGTTTATGTATTCATTATATATACAAACAAGCTGCCCACAGAGACGAGGGATCTAAAAACCTTCCCAAATATCAAAACCTAGAAACCCAAATTCGAAATCTCACAAACGATTCAAGAATAACAAGAACAATCAATATAAAATCTGCCGCCGGAAAATACAAATTGTGATCAACAAGAATTCGACTAATTTCTACCACGAGAATTAAGATGATAAACCTAAGGATGGAGAAACGTACAGATAAGAGGAAGGATGGCGAGGAAGAGAAGAAGGCCGGGGCTGCCTCGAAGGAGATCGTTGACGGGAGCGTAGAGGACGGTGACGGCGGAGACGACGGTGGTGAGGACGATCTGAGCGGTGAGGATTCCGTAGACCTTGCGAATAAAACCCCATCGGAGCTGGTTCTCGCCGGCGCTGAGCCCTGGGTAGAGAATCTCTCCGGACTCTAGATCTACCTCCTCCGACTTGCTGTTCAACCCACTGTACCCGTACATCTCTCTCTCCTCGCTCTTTCTCTCTCTAGATTTTCCTTCTCTGGTTTTTTTTTTTTTTCTTCTTCTTCTTTTGCTTTCGCGGAAAAATTCTGAGCAGAAAATGTTAAGGGACGAATACGATGACTTGGGATCTTTCTTCTCGTGTGTCGCGGTTGGCGGATGAGACAAAATAACAAGAAAATGAAAAAGAAAGAAGGGGTTTGTTTCGGAGACGGCATACATTACCTACAAAGTATCACGGTCCAATCTGCTGCCGTTGAATTTTAACAAAAAATTGGCGTGACCGGTTAAGGACGGTTGGCTGTGACGGTAACTTTGACCTGACTGTTTAAAAATAACGGGATTTAGGGGTTATTTGGTTGGGGGATTTATACCCCGATTCGAATTATGATTCATGGTTCGTTACAGTGTTTTCTCTCACAAAAAATACACGTAAATAAAAAATGGTTCTAATCTCATAATTTTAATCTATGAACCAAACGTCTCCTTAATCTCACAAATAGTTCTTAAAATTTATCATAAATTTAGTTGACGTTCGGTTCATGGATTCATAACCATGATGTAGAATTATTCTCGTTGTACATGTATTTTTTGTGAGAGAAAAATACTGTAGAGAACTATTAATCATGATTCAGAATCAGAGACGAATACAAGAAACAAACATTAATTTTTTATTTTTAAAACGCATCACAGTTAGTTATTAAAGTTTTATTTTATTTCAGTTTCAATCTTTTCATTAATTTAGTGTTAAATATTTAACGAAATTTATAAAAATTATAGATTAAAATTAAAATATAAGTCTCATTTATTTACCGATTCGGGTTTTTAATTATAATTTTATTATAGTTAAAAGTTCTCATAAAAATTTATATCTAATTTTTTTATTACAGTTAAAAGCTCTCATATAAAATCACAACTCAGTTCAAATTTAAAAGAAAAAAAAAATGTAAAGATAAAAAAATATAAAAAAAATAAAAATTAATTTTTAAGGATATGAGAATTAATTCAACCGATACCAACATAAAAATTGAAACCACGCATCGTGGTATGCTAAAACATGAAAACTCTAATTTAAAAACGACGGGAAATTCTGAAAAGGACAACTTATCCTTTTGCGGTCCCAAAGGCCAAAAAAAAAAAAAAAAAAGGCACTAAAATTTTACTACAAACGACATCTAACTTTTAAACATAAAACTGCAGTCGTCTGTTAGACTTAGCAGGAAATACCAAAAAACGATTGTCGTTTTTGCACATCGACTATAATTAACGTGAGGTCGTTTTCCTTTAAAGGGCAAATAGATTCTTAATTGTGTGGGTCACGACAATTATTGAACTCATTAGGTATGAATCACCCGAAATGACTAAAGAAATAGAAAAACAAACCATTGGGCTTATATTATATATATTATATTATATATTACATAATTCATAATTGAACCATTTTATGGACAATACATAGGTCAACTCTGCAAGCAAGTAATAGTGCCAAACAAACAGGAAGTAAATAAAAGTATCACAGATTTGATTGAAGAACCCAAATCATTTCCCAAATCCAAAGTACCAAAAAAAAAAAAAAAGAAAAAAAAAAGTTTCAACTTCATCTTTGAACCATTCACACAAAAAATAAAAAATAAAAATAAAAAATCTCGAAGGCCTTTCTTTTTTACTAGTACTAGTACTTATTGCATATGTATATATATATATATATATATAGATAGTGTGTGTGTGCGTGTTTGTGTAGTGTGAAGAGTTATATCCAGAAAGTCTCCAGAAAACCCAAAAGCTCGTCTCAGATTCTCTCTCTCTCTCTCTCTCCCAAGGGATTTTTGGCGCCAAAAATCCAATGCAAAACCCAAAAATTCAGGAATAAGATTGGCTGAAATCCGATGTTGTTCGTATTATTAGCTCTTTAGATATGGTCGTGGAACCGAGCTCCAGCCACTTCACAGATATCAGAAGGTAAGATTGCAATCAGGCAAAACCCTAATTTTTTTGTGGGTCTGTTTTGGCTGTTTCTAATTCGCGTTTGATGCGTTTTATTTCTACGATTCTATAGATTTTGCGCTTTCTCCTGATCTGAAATTTTCGATTATGTGTTTTATTTATTCGTCAGTTTTTTAAAATTATTATTATTGTTATTTGTTATCCTCTATAGCTTTGTTTGGTTGCTGCGAAAATAGGAAAATGGAAACCCAGAAAAGAAAATGAGTTTTCCGAAATCCCCAGTGGTGGGTTTGTCACATGGATCTTACTTCCGTTTTATATTTTTCTTTAATTATTGCATGTTTAAAAAGTAGAGAAATGCGAAAAATCTTGTGTTATAATATATTAAGGTACTGTTTTGTTGGCTATGGTAGGTGTTTTTTCCCGGTGAGAAAATTTTGCCTTTGAAACCAGTGAAGATAATTTCGTATTTGTAACCCAACAATGTATGAATATAAGGAGTCATTTCTGGGTTTTTGATGTAAGATTCTATTTTGTATATACTGCATATTGACGCAGTTCAGGTACTGATCCTTGCAGCAGAGGGTTTGGGAACACTGTGGTGGTGAAGGCCTATCCCGTTGGTATGGTTCCTGCTATGAATAATGTCAATGTAGAGGATGAAGGGGACTCTAGACTAGAACCTTATGTTGGACTGGAGTTTGATTCCGCGGATGAGGCGCGTGAGTTCTACAGTTCATATGCGACGCGTGTGGGGTTTAAGATTCGGACTGGTCAGCTCTATCGCTCGAGAACTGACGGGACTGTATCTTCTCGAAGATTTGTGTGCTCAAAGGAGGGGTTCCAGCTCAATTCACGGACAGGATGTCCAGCGTTGATCAAAGTCCAAAGGCGTGATTCGGGGAAGTGGATTGTGGACCTTTTCCTTAAGGATCACAATCATGATCTGGGACTAATGGAGGAAAGCCCTCCTACTTCGCAGCAGCGGAAGGCTCCTTTAGAAACAAAGTCTGTAGTAAAAGTGTCCAGTAGGCTGAGAACCAAAACCAAATTGATTGAGGAAGTTGAGGATGGGAGGCCTTCTGCCTCAGGCATTATCAATATCAAGCGGCTTAAAAGGGATGGAGATGAAATGCTATCTACAGTTGAACCGTTTTCTGGTCTGGAATTCAACTCAGCCAATGAGGCATACCAATTTTATCAGGCATATGCAGCAAATAAAGGATTCAGGATTCGAATTGGTCAATTGTTTCGCTCGAAGCTTGACGGGTCAATCACATCTCGGAGATTCGTGTGTTCAAAGGAAGGGTTTCAGCACCCTTCAAGACTTGGCTGTGGGGCATTCATGAGGATTAAGAGACAAGAAACTGGAAGATGGGTTGTTGACCGTCTCCAGAAAGGTCATAACCATGAACTTGAACCTCAACTAGAACTGCATAAGAAAAGTCTTTCTGCTTCAAAAAAGCTGTTAGAGGAGGAGAGTGGTGGACTGGACAATGAGGATATTTTCCAGATAACCACAGGCAATGTTGTCAAAAGAAATCGAGAAAATCACATAGGAAATGATTGGTATCGCGTGCTTTTTGAATATTTCCAAACCAGACAAGCAGAAGATACAAGTTTCTTTTATGCAGTCGAAGTTGACCATGGTAGTTGCATGAGTATTTTCTGGGCTGATGGCAGGTCTAGATTTTCAGCCAGTCAGTTTGGTGATGCCATTATTCTTGATACCTCTTACCGGAAAAGTATCTATCTGGTGCCCTTTGCTACTTTTATTGGAATTAACCACCACAGGCAACCGGTGCTTCTTGCCTGTGCCCTAATTGCTGACGAGTCTGAAGAAGCATTCACTTGGTTGTTCCAGACATGGCTTAAGGCAATGTCAGGGCTTCATCCTCTTTCAATAATAGCTGACCAGGACAAGGCCATCCAGCAAGCCATCAAAAAAGTCTTTCCGAGAGCCCACCATCGATTTTCATTGTGGCAACTTAAGGCTAAGGAAAGGGAGTATCTGAATCTGATTGAACCCTCCATTGGGTATGAATATGAAAAGTGCATTTACCAGATTCAGACAGTTGATGAATTTGAAACCGCATGGAATATGCTTATCAATAGGTATGGCTTGATAGAGAATGTTTGGTTGAAAGAAATGTACGAAAAGCGTGAAAGTTGGGTTCCGGCGTACCTGCGCAATACCTTTTTTGCTGGCATCCCTCTGAATGAAAACATTGAATCATTCTTTGGTACATTCCTGAATGCCCAGACTGCACTCGTAGAGTTTGTTTCACGATACGAAAGAGGCATTGAGCGACGCCGCGAAGAAGAAAGAAAAGAGGATTTTAATACTTATAACTTGCAGACTTTCTTGCAGACAAAAGAACCAGTAGAAGAACAATGCAGAAGGCTTTACACACTTGCTGTATTCAAGATATTTCAGAAAGAACTTCTACAGTCCTATGGTTATGTTGGCTTCAAGGTTTACGAAGAAGGTGCTATTACCAGATATCTGGTGCGGAAGGGTGGGAATGACAACGAGAAGTGTCTCGTCACCTTTAACGCGTCGAATATCACCATTGGTTGCAGCTGCGAAATGTTTGAATTCGAAGGCGTGCTGTGTAGACATGTTTTGAGGGTTTTCCAAATATTGGACGTAAGAGAGCTTCCATCTCGATATATTTTGCATCGATGGACAAGAAATGCCGAGTTTGGTACAGTTCATGATTTCGAATCCACGAGGAGCTCTCAAGAACTCAAGGCTTTGATGGTATGGAGTTTAAGAGAAACAGCCTCTAAATACATAGAGGCTGGAGCGGCGTCATTCGAGAAGCACAAACTCGCTTATGAGATAATGCGAGAGGGGGGAAGAAAGCTTTGTTGGCAGAGATAAGGGCTTAGATCAAAAGGTCAGACCTCTTCAAAGATAAAATTTTTGTAGCTTTTAACTCTATCATGTAGCTACTGTTTTTTTCATCGGGGCCCTGATTATGTAACTGAAGACCATAGCTCTGCCATGGATAATAATTTTTATTCTCTTAGAATATTGTGACCATGTATATAATGCGTGATGTCGAATACCATTTCTTTTCAAATAATCTCCCATTCATTGAACGGTTGCTACAGCCCTTTCTTGGAAATTAGAAATGATTTCGACCTTCTACTGTCTTTTCATCTTTTTCTTCTTTGCCCTTTTTCTCCCAAGAAATTGGAGCAATGCGAGGCATTTTGCAAGAAAAGGGATAAGAAAAATAAAGAAAACATGTCATTATTTTAGCCAACTTGGTCAACAACCATTGTAAATTTATGCCTAAGTGAATGATGGAAACAAGACAACTATTGTTGATCCAAAAATTGCTCAATGGGTCAAATGATGAAGCCAGTCACACTTTTCTAAAGCTATCGCAGAAGGTCTCAAAAACTTTTTACAGATAACCAACCCAGTCACAAGTCTGGAAAATGTTGTCAAAAGCATGCCATCATCTGTGTTCCCTGCTAATTTTTCCGTGAACAATTTAGAAATGATAGTTGTACAAAAATGGATTAAAACCAAAATTAGTTACAACTCTAAAATTAATGCTTTGATTGATAAACCAAAAACTTGTTTTGACATGCGCTCAAACAACCCAGAGCATTGGACTATTATTATGGCCATTAGATTAGCTTGGAGTAAGGGGTGGAGGCATCTTTGGTTAGAAAGTGTTCTGCTTGTGCAATTCATCTTTTTTCGGTGCGGTTGTTCTAAATTTCCCTAGTCTCTTTAGAATGCTTGGATTGATGCTAAATTTCCCTAGTCTCTTTAGAATGCTTGGATTGATGCTGCTAATTCTATGGAATTTTGTATATCTCACTCTTTCAAGGAGGCGAATACGGTTGTTGATTGTTTGGCCAATTCTGGTATAGTTTTTCAGTGTTATATTTGGTGACAGAATGCTCCCAAGTTATATTCTTAGAGAGCTTGGGTTAGATATTTTTGGATTCACAAGATATAGATTCATGACCTGATTTTGTTGTTTTTTTTTTTCCTCTTCTTTTTAATAAAAGTTTACAAATCGGTGACTTGTTATATATATTTTACATTAACCAGAGTGTAAGACGATGAAAATGGCAAATCACCATTATTAAAAAATCGTATCCTGTACTAATAGAATGCTAAATAGTACACAGGAGCGCAAGTATCTCCTAAATTCCAATAAACTACACCATGCATACATTCTTGAGAGACACCTCCAAGAATGCAACTGCAACATTTCTTAGTGGGAACAGCCAATGAACTGTCTTTCCATGAAGTGCAAATTTTCGTAAGCTGCCCAATCATGTCGAACCAACCCCATCCAAAGCTCTTGCAGGTGAATGGTAACCAGCTATGGAAGCTTCTTTTCCTCTGTCAATCAAAATTGACTTGGTGAGAGACAGAAGTGGCAAAAGAAGCCAGAAGTTTGCGCCAAAACTTTATATTCGGAAAAATTGATGGCAGAGTTACCAGACAAGTTGCAGCAGTAGCTATGCCCGTCAGACAAGATAGTAGTCCGACAAGAGGGAAGCACCAACAACACCAACCAGACACAATAAGGAAATGAGGTCCGCTTTTCCGAAGGATGAATCCGATAAGAAGTAGATGTTATGAGACTTGCTGTCTCCTCTAAACCCTCTGACAATCATAGCCTGTCAAAAAGTCAGTAAGCTAATAGCACTACGTTAGAATTGGAAACTATATTTCAACTTCGATACTTTTGAAGACAACTACATATTTATTGGGCAGGCAGGAAAAATAAAGTAAAATTGATATGCAAACCTGTGAAATCTGCTCCGCATGATTGAAAATATTTTTGAAAATTCGACGAAAGTAGGCAAAGAAGACTGCAAAGCAAAGAATCGGTATCATAAGATAGAAAAACTGAAATCAGAAAGTGGACAGAAGATTGATATCATAAGATATAACACTGAAATAACCACTTGAGATCTATTTCATCAGCCATCAAACTAAGCTACAGTTCCTAAGAACTGTTTCTCTGCTACAAAGAGCAGAACAAAATATAAAGTAAATTCCAAGCATGCTAAGGAGTAGAAGTTGGTCATCGTAACATCTTGTTCAAACATAAAATCCTTTATTAACGCATGCACTATATATGCTTACGGTCAATCGTCTCCAACATCGTCAGTTGCTCCCAATTTATCCTACGAGATATAATTCCCAATGCAACATTACGTACCTGCCAATACCAGAAAAATATTTCAAGAGAACGTGGGACCTGTTAATATGATGGCTATAGTCCTTTCTATCACAAGACAGGGCTATAAGTTCCTCAACGTGGTAATTTATTCAGATATAAACAATTCAACAGAAACTTTACTTTCCTCATCAAACACTAAACTGATGAACCTCAACGATAACATAAGGGTGAGAATAATTTCAGCCACAGGCACACCGATATGGGTCAAAGGGAGCATAAACCACCGTAAGGCAGATGCAAGTTGTTCAGGCGTCGTGGTCGTCAGGCAAAGGCTCGCACTTTGGAAGACCTTTCACAAAAACACAAGACCACTATATTCAGAATAAGACTTTCCGCCCGGAGCAAAAAAATAAATAAAAAAAGAAAAGAATAAGACTTTCCGCAAGTACCGAAGCATGTACTCAATAAGCAAAAGGAAAAGCTTGAACCAAGTCGAGAAAAGCGGCTTACTGTGAAGGTTAAACAGGCGGCTGTACTCGCTATAGATAAGCCCTTCCTTGTAAAATGTAATGGTCCTAGCTTCATTATCGAATAGGAATATCCGCTCAAAGATAAAGGAAGATTTGACAATCCCATCATTGCAGGAGGTGGAGTTCTCGATTGCACAAGGGATGGTACGCCATCTGAACCCAGCCCCAACATGATGAATAAAATTCCAGTAAGTAAAGACACTCTTCCAAGTTGGTCCTACAAAAGTAGACGAAAAAGAAACCGTTGCTCTATGCATCATCGAACACTTTCTCGGTAACAATGCTGAAACAATACTCAAACATCAAACCAGTTACAAAAAAAAAAAAAATATATATATATATATGTGCTTTACAAATCAAACAGGGTACTCACCATCCATGCCTGTCTTGGAAGAACCCATATTGACAAGAGGGCCAGGTATATTATTAATCCGAACCGAAGTACTATATGTGACCTTGCTGGTAAAACAACCAAGGCCAAAAGCCATACCTGCACAATCAAGATCTCTCAATGTCATAAGTGCTTTCCTAGGACAATGCTATTTGATTTCACTTGAAAGATTCTGCTTTTATACTAATGATAAGATCAATTTGAAGGACTACACTGACTATTTTTGTCCCACGAATTACGTAACTTGATTGACTAACACACACAAAAAAGAAACACTAATGAATCATACAAAACGTTCCTTAACTCTCCATTTAGACGCAAATAACTACGTTGTACTAATTTCCTAATTCCTAACATACCCAGTGGGGCAAAAGAAAAATTCTCAGAATCCCAAATAAGAAAATGTTTAAAGTTCCAAAAATTTTACGTAGGAAAACTGATACAGTTCACCCCATTGGAAACTGAATGACGAACTACACCAACAATTTTTTTTTTTAATCCACAACTTATTCAACTTGACTACCCAAAAACCAAACACTATTATAACCATGAAAAACGTTCCTTTTAACTGTCTATCCAATCAAAGCAAGAACAATTAGTAAGGAAAAGAAAAAAAACAGCTACATTTCACTAATTTCCTAACATGCCCAGTGAGGAAAAAACAGAAATTCTCTAAACAAACTTTGAAAATGTTGAAAGTTCAAAATTTCCCACAAAAATTGATAGTACCATAACCAAAACAAATAAACAAAGACATGAACTTAGATGAAATTACTTATGTCCAATATCCGAATCGAGCAAACCAAACTAAGGAAAATAGAAAACGACAATAAAAAACAAACCCTAGAAACTCGGAAAGGGGCATTACCAATTTGATTCTGGGGTCAACAGAATGAAGAAACGTTGAGGGCGAGGAGACGTACTGGCAAATGGGACTGGCGGTGGCGCCGGCGATCAGCCTCAGAACCTTATCGGCGGCGATAGCTCCGGTCGGCAGCCGGTTCACCCAGTTCCTGGTCCCACCACCACCACCACCACTTTCATTGTCGCTCGCGGAAGCTCTGACTCGAAAGGTTATCGTCTTGATTCTCGGCGCGTGGTGGTTGGCGGAAAGGAAGCGCGTGAAACTCCGGCGAAGCTGAAGGGTTTTTGTGGCGGTGAGATTCGACGGCGGAGAATAAGGGAAGGAGGCGACCGTTGCCACGGTACAGTGCGTGCAGTTCATTGGTGAGCCTCCGGTTCGGAGAGAGCGGAGGAAGGCTTCGGGTTTTTATACGGTGCTTGCAGTTTCTACTGAGACCCAAATTCCCAAATTGGCGGGAATAAACGACATTTACCTTTGAGCTATTTTATTTAGCAAAAAAAAAAAACCTATGAACTGTTTTATTCGTCAAATAAAAAATAAAGAATTTTTGTGGTAGTGTAAAATTTTTTTGTAAATTCTTTTAATCTTGTATTTCTTTTTTTGATATACTTTTTATTATAATTTGTTTGAACAATTTTGATATACTTTTTAGAGTTATACATTATTAATGATAGTACCATAAATTCTTTTAAAAATTCCTTTAATTAGGAAAAAAAAATACAAGATTAGTTAGTTATTAGTTAGTCTCGGCTTTAATGGTGCCACATAACATAATTTAATGAAAAATTAAATTTATTCTAATGGTGCCACATAAAAATACATTATTGTTCTCAGAAAATATCATCTCTCTAAAATTCACAAACATAACATTTTATATTTATGTGTAATTCTAATGTCAACATAAAAAAGTTTAATTCTAATACAACAAATTCGCTTAAAAATCTAATTGTTCATAAAAATTATTATAGTGTTAATACAACAAATGACATTATTTCTAATACAATTGTCTTGTTTTTATTACTTTTTATGTTCGTGTGTTCATTTAGTTTTCTTAAGTTAATTGTTCTTTTTATCCAAATTATTCGTCTAGAAATATTAGTAGAGTGTTAGACGAAATTTGACTCTATCAGATTGTGTTAGTTTCATTGTCTTTGTATGCCCTTTAAAAAAAATTGATGAAATTTGAACTAAATCTGATGTTCAGATACATACACTACCGATAAAGTAACCCTATCATAAAAAATTCTTTTTTATAAATAAAATTTTCCCTTATGCTCAAATACTGGTGGCTACAAATTAGTTTAATTGCGAGAGGTAGCTTATGAATCAATTTTTTAAACATCTTCTCGTTCTTTTTGTTTATTCGAATTTTGTTACAGTAAAAAGCTCTCAGAAATTGTCATATCTAACTTTTTACTACAGTAAAAAGCTCTCACACAACATCACATCTCAACTCGAATTAACGAACCGAACGGGCTAAATCTGCTCGTTTGCTTATTAATTCACAATTCATTCTTTTAACTGAGCCAATATTATCTTATTACAAATAAACCCTTTTTCAGTCAGATCAAACATCCCAAAAACTTTCTAGTTTCTTCCCCAATCTTGAATTTTTTATTCCAATTAACTACTTACGAGGATCCGCCTACAATCTGCCATCAAAAGTGCGTCTTGGCGCGCAAAATCGGTTTTAAGGACAGACTAAACAGCGCTTTTTCATGCTTTTAATTGCACTGTTGAATCGACAAGTTTATTCTTTTGCCTATCATGGTTGATTGATTCATATACTGCATATGCATAATTGCATCATATTATAGGATTGCTTTGTGCTCAGTTGTACTATTTTTAGTGCAGATAATTCCATGAACCTCAATTTGCAAGACGATTACCAATTTTCACTGTTGTGGTCATGCGTTTGGTTATGATCAGCCCACTGATGCTTACAAACTGGTTGTGATATACACCTCCAACGCATGGAGAAAAGGCGTCCAACAACTTGACAGAAGTTATGATGGTAGAATAGATTGCAATGGTGTTGTGTTGAAGGGAACAATTTATTGGCTCGTCATGGCATTTGGCATGTTGCAAATAGAGCGATTTTCGGTCATCTCTTTCCATCTCCCTAGCTAAAGATTCAAAGAAATTCCGGTGCCCCGCTGTTGTGAAGGTGCATGCGCAAAACTCGTAAAAGGATGTGTTGACGGTAAAAATTCGTCAACAGAAATATCACAAATATCAAAACGGTTTGCGCGAATTTAACGATCTAAAACGTGATTAAAAGCATTCAAACAATAAGAGCACACGAGAATTATCGTAGTTCACCCTTAATTCAATAACTACGTCCACCGTAGGGGAAGAGAATTCACTATCTTTGGAGGAATTACACACACTTATACTCAGAATGAGACTTAAGAATTTCTCGATCTACAATCCCTAATTTATATCGTTCTTCATCGTCCCAGCTGGTTTCTCTATTTAATTCGGAGATATTTTCCTCATCTTTTGGGGTAGTTTCCTAAAATTGTGGGGATTACAATCAATTAGGATGATTTTTTTACTTAAATTTCGTATACTTGAATTACAAATAGCAAATCCCGAAGTAAATCTCGCATGTCTTTCGATTTGCGTAGACTCGGCTTCATAAGAGCTCCCAAAACCATCTTCGACTATAATTGTTTGTGCGGTCGACCTCATGTTGTCCTTTGTATCTCCTCGGAGTGGTCGACCTCCTATGTATGTCACACCTTTTACTAGCAGTATGCTCCTAAGAGAGTTGTCATCTAACATGACAGCTAAGACTGAGCTGTCCTCAATCATTTAATGCCAACATTTATGACGTGTGGGCACCATTTAATGTTTGATTTAGAGTTCAGGATTTTACCCTACCAGAGGATGTATTAGTGTTCTTTGTTACAACTTACAAGAAGGGATTACGAAGCTGTCGGTGATGAACAAAGAATTAGATCACGAGGAAAACACGTTTTGGACTAAGTTGGCCAATTTTCCATCGATCTATACAGATTTGAGGACTCCTATTCCATTGGATGGTGAACTTATTGATCTTGAGATATTCAATGAAGACACAGATGAAGTTTTCAGCGATTCTGATGATATTTGTCACGTGTATGACAAGGTTAGGCATGTAGAAAGTCCAGTTTCATTTCACCCAAGAGAACAAGATGATAAAATAGTAGTTTGTAGTTTTCTATATTTTCTGTATTCCATTCCTTTCACCATTCATTTTTATTCGAGGTGTATTTTTTTTATTATTTATCAGGTAGTCTTTTGATCTAACAATATTAGACTTATCCCACATGGAAAAGATAAAAGTGAGGTTTAGGTTATTGAGTGTATAAGTGAGGTTTAGGTTATTGAGTGTATATATGACTCCAACAAAAATAGGATTAGACTGCTCGCATTTTAACAGACTAAAAGCATAGCAATACATTATAGATTACAAGTGAAGGACAATTCTTTTCGTTTAATTTATAATGAATTTTCAATGTGTGCAATTAGTTATCATATGTGTCCATTCATATATATTGAAAGCCAAATGTGTAAACTCAAAAAGAAAATGGAAATGAGGTAACGCTATTAGCAAAACTCTCATATCCAAATACTTTTCCTTAAAAAGATTTTTTATCAATTAATATTTTTTCTTAAAAGATTTTTTTTATTAATTTTTTTATGTTAAAAAAAAGTGTAATATGTATTTTCGCTCATCTCTTATTTATCATCATTTATCACAAACATATGTTTTCCATGAATAACAACCATAACATATGAAAATATGTGACACAGTTTCACATACAAGAAAAGGTAAAATCTTGCAAGTTTATATAATCAACAAGAAATCATATTACAACACCAGCCTTAAAATTTCACACAGCTAGAGAAAAGTTGTATGCATAATAAAATTCACTTGAAAATAATAGAGTTTTGTGGCTGTGAACAACAACGCATGATAAAACCGAGCAATGTAGATTAAGATGGGAACTTAGACTCTTCCTGCTCTATACTTTTCATAAGCAATAGCTTCTTCAACTCCAGCATGGACAGCAAAGTAGGAAAACATTTGTGTTCCACTGACAATTATTGTCATTACCTCTAGAGTCCTCTGTATAAACAATACAACACTAAGTAACTATTACAAATGGAAAATTGTTTCATGTTAAAAACTAAATTAGCTCTCTCCATGTAAGAGCCAGAGTTAAACTAATCATTTTCCCCAGTAAACAACAGTTTGGTGGGTGACTTAGTGCCTTGCAATAAGCTTTCTTTTCAACTTAACTACACAAGATAAGAATAGAAGCTTACCAAGTTTGAATCTGTCCATCCAAGTTCAATCTCTTTACATGCCAATCTGCAATGGGAAACAAGATTCAAGAGGACGAAAAAGAGACCAATAAGAGACGATGGAAGCGATAACTTAGCAACGTGATTTACCCCATTGCGAGAAGAGTGAGTGCCCAAGTTGCAAGAGAAGAAGCAGCCGCCGTGTGCAAGTTGGGACCATTCCATTGGAAAACATTGTGAAGTCCAGTCAGTGAAGTTGTGCAGCCCACAACACCAGTAAGGAGTGAAAGAATTACGAAGAAACCCGTCGCCACATTGCCCATTGGAAAGTATATTGGAAATATTCTAGCAGGAAAGGATAAAGCAGCAGCTGCATATACATGTAGGGAGCAAAACATAAGTCATGTTTGTTGCCAAACCAATCTTCTAAGCTACCACACGACACCAAATGTCATGTATGTTTGAATTATTATATCTATATGTTCCATGGTGTATCTCCAATCTAAAACTAAACTTCTTTGGGGGTAAATAAGCTTGGACAAAATAGCAATTCTACTTGTACAAAACTCGTAGAATTTTGACACATCGTAAATTCTTTTTTCACGATGTATATCATTGCTCATTTCTGTATCCTCCTAGATTACCTGTTTCCTGCGACCTTTTGATTCCGTGGTTTACAGCCCATGCGGCAATCACGGTTACGATGAAATAAAGGACAAGATTGAGGATGAAGAGTATGGTTGCTGCTGATTTTGCTCCCTGAGAATCCATGGCCTTTTGAAGCTTACAGAAAATGGAAAGAAGAGGAAGAACTGAATATGGACATAAATCTTCTTGAACTCAAGGAAGAATATATACAAGCAAGGAGTTGTTCCTTTCCCCTAGCCAGAAAGCCAAATAAACGTCTGAAAATATTCCTTTCCATGTTTAGGCTTGTTGCTTCATGGAAAGTAAAAGAATCCCTCTTGGTTTTGTATACGCATCGAACAAGAATTTCTAGTTTCTTTGCTGAGTACAGAACACAAAAGAATGTTAATAAAGTGCTTGGTTTCCTTTTTTTCTGGCAAAGAATAAAGTTCTGTGTACGTAAGTTTGCTGAGTTTTTTCCTTTCCCTTTCTTATTCCTTTTTTTTTTCTTCTTGAACTAATTGCTGGAGTTTTTCTAGATAAAACGAACGCGAGTCTCACTCCATTTTACATTTCTTTGATATTCTAGCTTGAATTTGTCATGGAAACATGCATAACAAGCAAAGAAATAACAAAATCAAATGGCGATTTCTGTTTTGTTTAGTAGAAAAAAAAAAGTAGGGATATTTGGAAATAGAGATGTAGCAAATGATGTTCTAGGAAGACATTCTTATCACACCAGGACCACCTGGTCACTTAATTGTCACAATTGTCTGATGTGCAAATTTAGGCAACTGCTAAAATAGCCATAAAATGCAAACACAGTAAAAATGGACTGAGAAAGTGAAGAAAAAAAAAACTTAAATGGGGTCCTGAATATTGGATTAAATATGCCAATAAAATCGCCATAAAGTGGGA
This sequence comes from Morus notabilis, assembly GCF_000414095.1. Lineage (NCBI taxonomy): Eukaryota > Viridiplantae > Streptophyta > Magnoliopsida > Rosales > Moraceae > Morus > Morus notabilis. The sequence goes on from NW_010365150.1 coordinate 290,670, forward strand.
AATTTAATAATGAAGTCACTCTAATCTGCAAGATTCCTCTAATCTGAGAGACCATTTTACAAACTTGGACATGAAGAACCGCTCACTTCAAGACCTTTATTTACAGAAGGACACTCCCTAAAGGATCTAGAAAGTGAGAAGAAAAAGCTTCAAAACAGTCGGGCAGATTTATCCCAATTGATAGAATTTTGAGGGCCCATCAGATTATTTTCAACAAATTAACTAGACATTCAAAGCCAGCTTCTGAGCAGCAAGAGCTTCAGACTCAAGTGTTGGCTCCCACAGTAGAGTAGTTTCCGCGAGCAGCGAGGTCACGATGTAGGGGTCCATGTTCGAGGCTGGACGCCTATCTTCCAAGTAACCTGACACATCAGAAACAGCATTCAAAAGGGTCAGTAAATATTGATGCAAAAACTTCAAAAACCAAAACTTGAAAACAGCCTAGTGGTGGTACCTTTTCCTTGCTTCTCGGTTTCTCTCCCCACACGGATCGAGCAACCACGATTAGCCACTCCCTGCGAGTTAAAGTTTCATCAAAAGGAATGTAAGTCTTATTGCACATCTATGGATATTTTTAATTTCGTTTAAATGATATGATTATATCAATCCAAAAACTAAGGCTAAATTTATTCTAGAGGGTTAGAATCCTTTGAGAACATACCCAAGAAAATGTGTCAATGCTTGCTGTTTCATGCTTTCCTGTCAACCTTCTTTCATTTCCTTCTCCATAGGCACTAATATGCTCTTTGTGGCGGAGGGAGAGATTCAAAATTGCCTTCTTAATAGCTTCATATCCTCCATCTTCCCTCATGCTCTTTGTACTACAAAACCAGTGATTATTTGGTATTTAAACAATTATAGAAGACAAAGACATGTTTTTTCCTATATTTATATCATTAATTTCTTGTAGTAAATTGTTTTTTTTTTTCAAGTACCTGAAATTGGTGTGACATCCTGCGCCATTCCAGTCACCCTGTTGATGACAATAAGTAAGAAGTTTTATCCAACTGCAATGTTGACTAAGAAGAAATGTTTGTATGTGACGCATTAAAGTATGTTATGAACTTATGATTTCCCAATAGATTACCTCAATTGGTTTTGGATCCAGGGACAAGACAACACCAGCTTGTTCAGTGATTCTCTGTCAGAACATGAAAGAAACAATATTTCCGTAAACACTACTACTCTGCACGAAACCGCCACCTCACTAGTTCACAATAGGTGCAGAAGAATAGTGCTATTCGGCATTAGTAGTGCCTGGTACCACTACTCCTAATGAGCGGGTGCGGCCCCCAAATGGAACCTATCTATAAGTAGTGGTGTCAACACCAGTACTAATGCCATTTATTCTTTCCGGTGAAAATTAGATATTAAAGAAGAAGATTTTAACTCGAGTCCGTAAAGAAGAATAGTGTTATTCGGCATAAGTAGTGTTTGATATCGCAACTCCTGACGATGGGGTGCAGGCTCTAAGGAACCTACCCATTCATAAGTAGTGGTGTTGGCTCCGCTAATGTCCTTTATTTATATATATATATATATAAATATATATATATATTCGGGTGAAAAGTGGACTAGATTGAATATTAAGGAAAAATGCTTCGCAGCATCACTGACGTCGGACACCAAATTTAATGGGGTATCTCATGTGAAATTGTGCTCAATACAACGCTAGAGATTAGAATTTAATGATTTGGATAATCATAATAGATGAGAATGAATTACCTCAAGAATGTATCTTGAGATCCAGATATGATCTCCAGCATCAATTCCCACGCTGGGACCAACTTGATACTCCCACTGCATTATAGTCACAGTAATTATTGGTGATATAAGAGCACAACCATGGTTAACAATATTAGTTTTCATAAGAAGAACAAAAGTGCAAATGATTAGAAGGAAAACCTGGCCAGGCATAACTTCTCCATTGGTGCCACTAATATTAATTCCAGCATATAAGCAAGCCTTGTAGTGAGCATCTGATATGTCACGGCCAAATGATTTATCCGCTCCGGCACCACAATAATAGGGGCCCTAAAAAACATATAAACATTTCATAATTGTTCATCCAAAAATAATGAGGGGATTCTAATTAGATTTAAATTAAACGTTGCATATTGTACGAGACTCGATACTATGAGTATGAGATGATTCTTTGAACAGCTCTGTTACACCTATTTCATAAGCACCGTCTAATTTAAATTGTATGGTTGAGGTTAGCGGCCCCACATCACAGTATATTTTGCAAAGACTATAATAAATGCAATTATTCAAATTACTACCTGAGGACCAGGGTAGGCTCCAACAGGCCAACCTAAGGGCCATCTAACATTTGGCTGAAGCAAAGTGTACTCTTGTTCAATCCCAAACCTAATTGAATGGTCACAAAATATTAGCACAATATTTCATCATAAGTTATAAGTCTGCTAAATATTAAGGGATACAAGTACACATGTACATATCACAATGGAAATATTACCATGGAACTTCATTAACAACCTTCTTGTTACTGAAAATCTCCGCGGCTCTGTGGCGTTTGTTCGTAGGGATAGGCTCGCCGGCCGGCGTGTATGAATCACAAATTACCTAACGGGAAGAAGATGGTACACCAATTTAGAACTCAGTTATTTGGTACAATAAAAAAGATTTACTTATAGATCGGTTATTTATGTTTGACTTCATGATACTTTACCAAGATGTTGTTACCACCACGGAAAGGGTCCTTAAAAACTGCTTGAGGGCTGTAAAAGAAACGAAAAAAGATTTTATCAAATTTGGTATATAATAATTTAAATAAATCCACCAAATCCAATGCCATTTTGTTCTCAAGATCTTACTATATAATTACTTCACTGTCTTCACCAGGTGCTTGTCCTGTACTTGACCCATCAAAATTCCACTTGGGAAGCTCAGAAGGATGTTCAACAGGCTTTGATATTGTCTAAAATATTGCACAAGTTCATAAAAGTTAAAACTTAGTTTAAAAAAAAAAAAAAAAAAAAATTATCAGTTTTTTTTAGATGCATTTTCAACAGTGTATAATATCATACCCTTGCTTTGCTACGCACATCAATCCCTGACCCTCCAATCCTGTTTCCAAAATAACAAAATATCATCATAATATAGATGTGCATTCACATGTAATTAAAGGGGCAATCGTTTGACAATCTGATTGCCTAGATGAGCTGAAATTCACATTGGAATTCCATTTCAGTGCATTGAAAAAAGTGATAATTTTAAGAGCTAGCATACTTGTGACATGCCATGAAATATTTTATGATAAACATCATGAATGCATAGTGCCAGAGTTGCATAAATATGCAAACCTGAAATTACTGTTTTGTCCTAGCTTTTCTTATCCTTAACAAGTTATATTTTTGTTTCATGATGCGCAATCAAATTATATTTTTCACGATATGTATATCATTTTCCTATATTAAAAAAAAAAAAATACTCACTTTTAATTTAAAAATTCCAACAATTTCGTCCCCTGAGCTCGTTAAATTAGGCAAAATTCATGTGAATTGACACATTTACCCCTATTTAACACTGTCAAAATGTTACACATAAGTGCTGATATGTGGACACAAATGTCAAAAAAGAAGCTAGTAATAATAATACCAAATATATTCAGCAATGATCTTGTCAGTGTAAGGAGTGACATCAAGATTTAGCAAATCCTCAAGCCTGTTGATGGTGCCATTGTCAGACTTGAGTGCAAACACTCTGAACTTAGTAGAGCTCTTCATTGCTCCTTTCTTATTATTCTGTTTCATCACTAGTGAGCCCCACATCTTTGAAGTCATTGGACTTGCATCAGTTGAGGCTTTGGTGATCCTCATCTGCCATTGTGTAGATGGTGCCAAAATCTGTGCCATCTTTCCAAAAAAATAAATAAATAAATAAAAATAAAAATAAATCGAAGATCTTTGAGTAAAGTAAATCTAAGAAGTGTAGTGTCAGGATCTCAATTTTTTAGTACCAATTCACGGTAATGGTGAAGATGAGTCGTTAGTTACTTTTCCATTTGTAAAAGGAACTTTTCAATACAAATTGATGTGAAATTTTCTAAACACATGCTAATAAAAAAAAAAAAATTGGCAATTCATGACGAATCAGTTGATATTAAGAAATTAGGATGAAATAAATGCATTAGTTAAGAATGTTAATATAAAACAAACTAAGAGACGAGGCAATGCTATTGGTTTCACAGTTTTCTTGTGACAAAATAGATACAAGAGAGAGAAGTCAACGTTTCACCTTGTTTATGACAAGTGGCAAAGGATATAATATGAAAGAATATATGATTAATAATTAGATTGGCCTTAACATATGCACGATGCTAGATTGGTTGGCCGACGGCCCTAATTACTTCTCATGGTGACAAGGCCAAGTGGCCGAGGACACTTCTAATGATATGACAAAAAAGACCAACAACAAATCCAATTTTAATCTAATAGGACAAAAGGGAAAACGTTGAACACTATATTTAATTCTTAAGAAAATAACAATTATACCACAACCAAAACCAAAACCAACAAGAGGGTATTGCCTCTGACAGATCTGCCATAAAACGACTTGCCGTTTTGGAGGAAACGTTTCAAGATAGTAAGTGAAATAACAAACAAAAAAAAAAAATTAGCGAAAAAAAAAAACTTTTGGCACCATTTTGTGGCAGATTCCGGCCAAAATGTACAGGAAATGAACAACTGAGTCAGACATTGTTACTTCGGAGTTCTGACTCAATGCTTAACAGATTTCCAATCATTACAAGCCCATTACAAGTACCAAGTTTTCTCATGTTTCCAAGTTCAATAATACAACAAAATACTACTAAAGAGTTAGCACAAAAAAAAAAGAAAAAAAAAAAGAAATTACCTGAGGACTTCTGGAAAATGGCTGGAACAGTAAGCTAGAGAGTGGACTTTGAAGGAGGAAATGCTCTTGTAGAGAGAGAGAGAGAGAGAGAGAGAGAGATAGAAAAGGAGAGAGAGAAAAATCAGAGTGTCTTGAAGTGAAGACTTATATATTTATTTAAAGTAAAGTTGTGGACACAAGAATATTATTGTTTGGGCCTTTGCAAAGTAGATAGGGGTATGGCATATATGTGGAGGAAAATAGTTTTTGGTCCTTTGAGAGGCACCAAGAGAAAGCTTGTGACTTGGTAACATTTTAGATAAGGTTTCGATTTCATGGGCAATTATTTATTCCTCTCTCACCCTCAGCTCATAACTGACAAGTGTGGAAAACAATGATCTAGTTATTACCTATTTCTAAATATACTTTAATTATTCTTAATAATGCCAATTAATGGTGACATTTTCTGTCTCATGATGCTGATTATGATTATGATAACATGTTTTTATAATTCTCTATACCAAGAAAGACATGGATCCACGCGAGTTTAGCTGCGGGGTTTCTTTTGTTTATTATTTATTGCACACCTTAATCTACTCATTCCAAGTGTTATTTTCATTTTAATATAAAGTTTGAACATTGTTTCATAAAAAAAAATTTAAAGTTAGCGATTATTATTATGTTTAATCTTTTATCCAAATAATTCCTTGCCTATTAGCCACACAAAAAAAAAAAAAAAAAAAAAAAAAAGTTGCTTCAGAAATGGTTGTTGGTGACAATGATGTTTGCTTTGCACTTTTCGGTTCCATGACGTATATAGAGATTCCTACATTACAAAATGGCCTTTTTTTTTTTTTTTTTTCTTTTTTTGGTTTTATTGAAGGTTTGCAAAACGCCATTCAATAGGTTGATCTACAATCTAGTTCTACTGGTTCACAATTTTATATCATTAAATTATTCCGCGTGCAGGTGCTGACAAAGAAACGAGCTTTTCCATGTTCTGATTGGGCTCAATTATAGGGCCTAGTTTTGAGGATCCAACCAAGTTATAGCCAATGAGCCCACATTGCTAGGGCTGTTCATAAATCCGAACAACCCGTAAATTCAACCCACCCCGTCCTAATTCAAGCTGAAAAAAACAACCCGCAGTATTATTTTTAAATTTACGGCTCATTATACCTCTAGCCCGAAGTGTTTGGGGCGGATTGCGGGTTGGGCTCATAACAACCCGCAATCCCCAACCCAACCCGCACAACATACCCCCAAGCTTTCGGCCCAAGCCGAACTGCCCAAGTTCTCCCCTAGGCTCGCTAACATTAGGGTTCACAATCTCATTCTCGGTCTCCCCTCCCGTGAACCCCCTCTTCTTGCCTCTTCCTTTTTAGTTTTCCCTATTCTTCCCCTCCCGTGAACCCCCTCATAACTCTCTCCTCATTGCTCAGTCCTCTCGGCCGCTGTCTTGCCCACTTTCTCCGGTGCTCTCTCACCGGACTAATAAGGATGGTTGCTATTTCTATTTAATGATGAAGTTTGAATATTATATTGAACTTTAAGTCTTCGATTTTTTGAATGTTAAAACCGACCACCCAACCCACCCCGTACCGCCCCAACCCAACCCAACCCGAACATCGTTGGGTTGTGAAATTTTTCTAACATCGTTGGGGCCAAATATGTGCAACCCGCACCCTTTGGGACAGGGAAAAAAAAGTCTTACCCCGCACCAACCCAACCCATGAACAGCCCTACATATTGCTATATAAGTTGGGCTTTATAATTTTTGCTCTTCAAATGGGCTTTAAAGAAAACTGCCTAATGAACAAACTTTTACAGAGAATACCACAACCCCGTCATCATCGCACTATATTTAAAATTTTAATTTACCACATAGCAAAAAAGGTTATGGTTTTTATGGTCATGGTAAAAGTAGTGTTGTCAAACATGCCGTGCTGGGCCCGCATGACACGCTTGACCCCAGGCCCATCACGGGCCTGGGCCGTGCCAGACACGGCCCTGCACAGTGCAGGGTCGTGCCTGGGCCGGGCCTGAGAAGAAAAACTCAGACCCGGTCCAGGCCCTTCACGGGCCGGCCCCGGCCCTTGTTTTTTTTATAATTAATTAAAAAATATCAAATGCCCCAAAAGATGTGATTTTATTGAATTGACGTAATAGGAGTACACGTAAATGACTGCCTCGTTAAAAACCTTGCTAAGTAAAACCGGTAGGGAGATCGGGACAAAACCTTAGCGAAGGAAAAAAGAGTGCAGTAGCTAGGAATAGTAAATTACAAACCTAAGTACTTCCAGAAGATTCTGTTATTTCTAAGTTAGAAAAATATTCTTGCATCGAATCATCTATGTATTGTTATTTTCGTCTTCTGGCATCTTCCCAGTCTTTAACGCACATTAGTCCCTCCAAGATATCTGGATGCATTCTGCTTCTCTTCTCGTCAAGAATTCGGTTGCTTGCGCTAAAAGCTTGCTCCGATGCTACCGTTGACACTGGAGTTGTCAGAATGTCACGAGCTATTATGGACAGTGTTGGAAAATGATCTGTCTTTCTCTTCCACCACTGTAATAGGTCTAGTTTGTCGTCATCGATTACAAAATTTGCTTCAAAATATTTGACTAGTTCCATAGACGCTTGTGTTGAGGACGATCCTG
>NW_010365150.1:298704-332607 GCF_000414095.1 Morus notabilis
TGCAATATTGTTTGAATTCTTGGAGCCGAGCTCCAGAACTAGATATGAAGGATAATGATTCTCTAATATTTGTAAGATTAGCAGAGATATGTTCAATTCCTGCCTGAACTACTAAATTAATTATGTGACATGCACACCGTTGATGAAAAATTTCCCCTCCAAATGCCGGTTTCAAACTACGTTTAAACAGATTAATTACAGCTGTATTAGCTTACGCATTATAAAAAGTAATTGTTAAAACTTTATCTTCTATCCCATAAAATCCAAAATTTCCATTATTGTACTGAAAATAGCTGTTGCGTTATGAGGATATGAACATAAACGAAAATTAATTATTCTTTTTTGTAAAACTCAATCGTCATCAACGTAATGCGCTGTGACACATAAATATCCAGTTTTATTACACCCTTCCCACATATCAGAAGTGCAATACACAGTAGCATTAAAAGTCCTAAAATTATCAACAAGAGATTGTCTCATTGCATAAAAAACTTTCATGCAATCAGAACGAGTTGTGTTTCTACTTACCCGTTTAAATTGTGGGCAAAAGGCTGTCTGGATGAATTCTTCGAAGGAGGCATCATCTGCAAAAGAAAGAGGCAATTCGGCACTAGCTAGAAATTTAGCTAGTGCCTCATGAGCACGTTGTGCATCGTATGTAAAATTTTATAACCCATGTGATGTGAGTGATAGTGTTTGTTGGCGGGAGTCCACACTCCCACCTTGGTGTAACGGTAGACATATTTTCCAATGTCTATCCAGATGACCAGTACCCCCACCATTTTTATTAGAAAAGTGATTTTTACAATATTTACATATCGCACGAATTTCTATCTCACCTGTTTTTAGATTTGGTCGGGGCTCCTCGGTGAAATGCTGCCATGCCGGAGAAGTTCGCGGTCTTTTTCCTCTGCTGCGTTCTCCAGCTTCTTCGTTGTATACTGAAGCATTATCCACCGGAGCATTTTTTGGTTCAGTGGGGGTGGGGTTGGAAGGCATCATTTCTTCCTCAAAAAATGTCTCCTCACGAAGCTCAGGAAGAGCAGTGAAATTAAGAAAATTTGGTGAGACCATTTTCTGGAAATTGATAGAACTTGGTTGAACTTTGTAAATGAAAGAGCTAGAAAATGAATGAACACTAGAAAAAAGCTTAGAATCAAAATCAAAGAGACAAGTTGAGAGATAGAATGAGAAGATGAAAGTGAATTGTTGTGTGGGATTTATGGTGGAATTAAGGGGTATTTATAGGGGATTTTTGGGTTAAAATTCAGTTTTTTCCCGTTGGGCCCTTCGCGGGCCCAACGTGTGGCACGTGACGGGCCTCCCATTTGGCCCATCAGGTGCCAAACGGGAGGCACGTGACGGGCCAAACGGGAGGCCCATCACGTGCCGAACGTTGGGCCCGCGAAGGGCCCACTGGACCAAATGAAATGGGCTTTTCGTGGGTCGTTTCACGGGCTTGGGCCGGGCCGAATAAGGGCCGTGCCGCGGGCCTCCACATGCTTGGGCTGCGGGCTGAGAAGTTGAGGCCCAACCCTAGTCCATTACACGTGCCGTGCCGGCCCGGCCCGTAACAGTAACGAACCGGGCCGTGTCGAATCATGCACTATTACGGGCTGGGCTGGGCAGTCCATGGACGGCCCGGCCCATTTGACACCTCTAGGTAAAAGTCGATCCACACTAGGTTTTTGTGGTAGAAAGAGTAAATATCAGTGGGGCTCTTCGGATAGATGTCACTAGAAAGATGCTAGTGTTCACTCTCTTTATCACTTTTTCTATTCATTGTTTAAAATGTGACTTTATTATCTAATTTTTTATTTAAATAATAATATATTATGTTAATAGAATCTACATGTTAAATAATAAATGCAGAAAGTGACAAAAAAAGTGACATAAATAGTGGCGCTAATATTTTTCAAGCTGTATAAAAGACACTGCTCATAAAAACAAACGTGTCGTACTGTCAGGCTGTAGAATCAAAACACCACACATAAGGATTGAGGTTGAGTTGTTAATAACGATAAAACATCTGCTGAAAGCTGCCTGAAAAAGAAATTTCCAAAATAATCAGATCTGTAATTGACAACTCAGACAAAAAGCACTTTCAATGCCAAGCATGTATTCTCTTTTAAGACTTGGGTTGTAGAGCAATTAAGCAAATTCCTTCCTAGTGGAAAGGACCTGAAATTTTGTCTCGCCATGAAGAGCTCACATTTACCAACCGAGGACAAAGGGTACGTAGTTACAACTTAGGGTGCGTTTAGTTGTAACCAGAGAATAGTAATGATTAATGAGAATGAAAATGACAAAAATAATAAAATTTGATTCATTTATTTAGTTATAATTTTAAAAATGCTATAGAATGAAATATGAATATTTTTATGTATAAAATTACCCTTATGGTATATAATATAATAATATTATTAAAATGATTAATATAATTATAATATTATAAAACATATTATAGTGTTATATAAGAAACGATAATGTTTTATAATATAATTAAAATTAAAAATATATTATATTATACTATAATATAATATCTAATTATAATAAAATATATTATTATATTAAATAAATATATTATATAGTCATAACTTGTGTTATTAATTATTATATTGTTACTAATATAATAAACATAATTATATTAATACAATATAAAATAATTAATAAAATCATATTGTATAATAAAATAATAATATTATAATTATTAATATAATAATATTATTATTTGTTACAATATTACAACTACATTATATTATATCATATTATTGTATTGTTATATTATATTATATTATCTTATATTTTAATATTATTATATATTATATTATAAGATATAGTTACATTATAATATATAATATATTATTATAGAATATTAAATAAATATATTATAATTTATAACTATATTATAAATTATATTATATTATATCATATTATTATATTATTATTATATTTTATATTATAATATATTATATTATATTACATATTATAAGAGTGATGAAGGAATAATCATTTAATTAAAATGGATGAATGGTCATTCTTTTTGAATGACCATTATTTTTTTATAAATCCAATCAAACATCATACTTAGATCCCATTCCATTCTATTTCTTTTTTTTTTCACCCAACTAAACGCACCCTTACATGAAATCGCATGAATCTTTACATACATAAAATAGCTAAAGGAGGTTTTCTCGACTTTAGTCATGTGTCAATCTCTCATTTTTTCCTTTACGTTTTGTTTTTTATGTTTCAAATTTTGTAGTTCTTCACACTTTTTCTTTCTTTTTTACTTTTTTTTCCTTCTTTTTTTTTTTTTTTTACTTAAAGTTCCAATACAATTTATTTTTTATAATGCACAGTTTTGAAATACTTGTTTCCTGCTTTATTTCTGTCGACACAATTTCTTTCTAATGTATCCTTCATGTTTGTTTTGTATGTTTTCATTTTTACAACGGCATGTATATTGTAATTCTTTTTCTATGTGAATTTAAAATAATTTTTTCTTTTCCTCTGGTGCTCCTTTTGAATAATTTGTTACAAAAGAATTTTATATTAAAAGTGATCCTTATAATTTTTTTTTTTCTAATTGACCCACTAAAATATTTTTTTTTTCTCAAACATCTCTTTTAAACAGTTTTCCGCACAATACTTGTAACTTGGTATTTTTTTTTATAAATACCTTTTTTTTCTAATTTTCATTATTAAGGTAATTTTTAAAATAAACTCAAAAGCTCTTAATTTTGTTCATTTGAAAAGTCCAAACATATAAAATAAACATGAAATAATCACATCTTATACATGAAAGCAAATGGTCATTCAATGTATTTACTATGCACTATTTGGTTTTTTTTATAAAATAAATATGTGTTACTTACTTTTGTTTAAACTAATTTTTATAAAAGTAATTTCAAATTTGTGATGTGCACTTCGTGTTTTAAGAATTTTTTTACTTAATTGCTGATTATTGTCATTTTAGATAGAGTTCAAAATTTTCAGCAAAACTAGTTGTTCAAAGTCCTCGATGTAAAAGCATATTTTTTAAGACAATGGATTTTAATTTAGAGCTAAGTTTATTTTTCAGGAATTCCTCTTATTTATTTTTCCTTTGATTTACTGGCTTAGAGCGTCTATTTTTCTCCATTTTCATGGTTGATTCACGGAAACAAATGCGAATTGGCTTCTATGCTATCATATTCACTCTATATTTACTACAATGAACACTTTTTATTATCATTAGACCTCCAAAGGCATTATTTTCTTAGTATTGTGGGAACCACATTGACTTCTATTGCATTTATTCATTTATGTTCTTTGTTGGGTTGTAATTTAAGGCAATAAAGACATTTTGATTCCTTGTGAGTTTGAACAAAATGTAATTAGAAAAAAATGCTAGCACAACTTTTTCCGTAACTTTTTTTTTTGTCATTTTTTGTATATACTGTTTGACACGTGAATTCTATTAACATGATATATTATTTAAAAAAAATAATATATTAGAGTCCACATGTCAAACAGTAAATGCAGAAAATGATAAAAAGGGTAAAAAAAAAGTAATTCTTATTTTTAGCATTTCTCAAGGCAGTTATCAATAAACACGAGATATTGTGTGGGTTTTGTCCGTTATTCTAATGGGCAAGTGTGCTGCTAACTCAAACACAATTTTAGTGAAACCATTTGGTAAAGTTGGTAATGCTTCACATCATGAGTTTCTTAAGCAAAAAGTGCATTGACATTATTATATCATTTGCTTTACCCTGTTGCAACTTTAATGCACAGTTTCCCTTTCATGGCCACCAAGATCTGTTAACCTAATTTTTTTGATTTATTCTTTTAAAGTTATCTTAGCCTTTCCGTGCATCTTCGTTAGCTAATAATTTTTTTAGTTAGCTAATAATTTTCTTTTTACTATTATTTTTTAAATTTCCCCAGATTCCTTTTTCAGTTTTTACTACAAAAATTCTAACTTTAAACCTCACCCTTCTGCATACAATAACTTTGAAAATATTCTGACTTTTGTCTCCAATATTATTTTCCTTATTAATACAAAACACTGTTGGATAACACAGAATTCAGGGGAACAATATTTATAGAGAGAAAATTAGTAAACTCACACATTTAAATGTATTATTTTAAAATTTTTACCTTTATTTTTGATTAATTTCTTTTTTTAATGGAAAGATGCTGAATATTATTAGGTCATGTCGACAATAATTGCAGAAGCTACAATGAGGGATCATATGAACCCCTATGAGATCCTAACATTTAAGCATTCTCAGTTAGCTATAGACAATGATAAGGAGAAGATATCTTTAACAATGAAACCTTCAATAATAAGTGTAAAGGATTAAAATTTAAGACTCATACATTTTGAGAGATGTTTGTCTCTTTTTCAAGTAAAAAATATCGGTATTACTATCTATTAATATAAGATAAGTCTCACAACATAGAGCCTATAGTTAGGGGTTTACTTTCTATTATCGGCGCTCCAACTCAGTTCGTATTACAGTAGTTTTCATGAGTCAATCATGATTTAGGCTTCTACTAAAGTTAGGGAAAATAGATAAATATTTCTTTTTTTTTACTACTTATTCTTGATTAATAATTTTTTTAATTAAATAACTATATTAATAAAATAGTATTAATTAATGATGAAGGATAAAAATTCTAAATTCTGTAATTTTCTTGGTGGGGTGGGGGTTAAACCATGGAATTACCCAAACTGAGAAAGGCCTTTCAGAACAGGGAAGCAAACAAGTGTGGGAGGTCAATTGTGTGGCGAGCTTGGGGCTCACACGTGTGAAAAGTCACTCTACCGGAGAGAGAAAGAGAGATCACGCAGGAAAATAACAATAATAATAATAATAGAGTAATAAATTATCTTTTTAGTCTTTAGTCATGGTTATTTACAAGGACAGAATTAAATTAATAAATCCAAGAAAAAAAAAAGAAAAGAGAAGTAGAACTCCACCAACACAAAACAACGCCATCAAACTGACCTGTTTTTTTTCTTGTTCTTTTTTCTTGTTCTTTCCTTTATTCCTTTTTGCTGGTGAATTTATCACTGCCCATCAAAAAGTTTTTTTTTTTTTGCCTCTTCATATGTATTGGGTTTAAAAAACTTAAAGACATCTTAGAGAGAGAGAGAGAGAGAGAGAGAGAGAGAGAGAGAGCGCAAAGTGAGAGATCATCTTCATCATTTTGAATCTAATGGAGCAGCTCGTCAACTTTATCATTCGGCCTCCAAGGTAAGATGTTCTTTACAAACCCATCTCTTTCTCTATGTTTATTTATATTTAGAATTTTGGGTATGTTTGTATGACTTGAATTTATAATTTTTTTTTTATGGGTTTTGGCTTTTTGCTCCTTTTTGGCTGTTGGGTCGACGTGAATATTATGATTTGAAGGTTTTTGAGTATTGGGTAGATGAAAAAACCCAAATTTGACTGAGCCCAATTCTGTTGTTGTCCAAGTAGAATTATTGTTTCATTCATTTAGTATTTTTGGGTTCAATAGAATAGAATAAAGGGGGTCAGTTTGATGATTTCATTTGGTTAGTCTCTAGTTTCACTTGAAACAAAAGTAAAAAATCTTTTTCGCGATTGAGCTGGGATTTTTACAGCAAATTCCTTAATTTTTTTTCCCCTCGTGTAGAAAGCTGAGATCTCCTTTGTTGTTATTTTCAACCTTTTCTCTAATATAATATGTTCTGTTGTATAATATTATTGAGAGGCTGATTTGCTCAATTTGACTTGTGTTTCATCACTTTTCTGGATAAATTTGCTATTTAGGGTTAGAACCTTTGAAGTTTACTTTCATTACCCGTTTCCGAGTTTATCCATTTTTGGGCTGCAGGGCTGAATATGACCCTAAACATGATCTATTGGAAGAAGAGTTTATGCTGAGGGGAAAATGGTATAAACGAAATGATGTAGAGGTAAATTTCGTTATTTTGTGTGTAAACTTTATGTGTCATCACTTCATTGAGGTTTGTCTCATTTAACATGGTTGTTTTCTGGTTTATGTATGGGCTAGATTGTTAAAGCAATCAACTTTAACCTTCCGAATTCGATTTGCTGGGAGGGATCATAAGTATGGTATCACAGAATGGAAGATTGGTTTTTATACATAATATGCTGTATAAAGAGAAAAATATAAACACCCTTTTGATACATGCTTTATAAGTGGGAAGAATTTTATTTTTCAATCGGAGAGTCAATGAAATTTTGAAGTGATTTTCATTGTTTCATTAAAAGGGTTCTGAATATCGCGCAGATTAAGAACAGTCGGGGAGATGTCCTTCAGTGTAGTCATTACGTGCCCATTGTTGCTCCTGAAGAAAAGCCTTTGCCCTGTGTAATATACTGCCATGGAAACAGGTGACTACCTGACTCAGGTTTTGATAATTAGTTACGATTTGAAAATGTTTTAACTTTCTAATGCTCAGACCTCATATTATGCGTATAAGGAATACATTTATTCTTTGTACTATAAATAGAATTAATAGTTTTTTCTTTTTACTATACGGGTGTCAAAAGGTCTTTAAAAATAATTTGATCAGTAATATTGCTGCTTGTTGCCCATATCGCAAACCTGTGCAATGCCAGAAAGATTTCTCTTCGCAAACTGCATCATCACAAGCTGGCTTTTTCTTTGAACTTACCTTTCATTTTCAAAAAAAAAAAAAAAAAAAACTTACCTTTCAAAATTTTGACAAAGCTTTCACGATATCAATCAATAAATTTTTTTAACTTAGTTTCTTTTTTAACTTCAAATTCACTTTGTGATACCAAGTTTATGTTTGTGCTCACCTAAATGATTCTTTACCATGTCTATAATTGTCTTTACTGACTGCAGTTCCTTTGTTATCACAGTGGGTGCAGAGCTGACGCTAGTGAAGCAGCTATTATTTTGCTTCCTTCAAACATTACTGTTTTCACTCTTGATTTCTCAGGATCCGGACTCTCGGGAGGACAGCATGTCACTCTAGGGTGGAATGAAGTAAGTCCAGAAAACTATCTCAAACAAGACCATTATCTACACTCTTAAGACATGATATGATATAGTATAATTTGTATCTCTCCTAACTTTTTCAATTTGATATGATGGAGACCACCGACTGTGTTGCTTTTAACTCAAAAGCCGGTTACCTTTCGAGTTCAAAATGGGAGAGTAGAGGCAATGAGGCCAATTACGGGAAATCTCTATTTCTCTCACCCTCCTAGGCAATCATTATTGAGGGGCATGGAGGGGGGAGGATTGCCATATGTTTTTTTTTTTTTTTTTCCTTCTCTGGGAAGTTTAAAATAAGATTCGCATACTGGAAAATGTTGCCTAAGAATATTTAATGGATAGTGCTTTAGAGGTTTAGAGCCTTTTGACGAGTCTTTCCAATGTCATCCTGTATACACCATGTAGTGTTCCTTCGTGTATTTTGAATTTGAGTAGCATAAAATCATTGAGGGTCTAGCATTGGAGGGAAGAGGGAGAGCCTGTTCTGAAGAATGTCAAATTCACGTAAGGTGCTTCCCAAACCTTTTCTAGGCTTGTTAGATGCCATTATACCCAGATAAATAACTCAAAAGTTCCTCACCCATTAGGGAGGTGAAATGCATGTAGGTATTTGCTTTTCTATAATATGAAATTGCATATGATAGTCTTTAACTTTTTTTGTTTGCAGAAGGATGATCTAAGAGCTATAGTTGAATATCTGCGAGCAGATGGAAATGTCTCTTTAATAGGCTTGTGGGGCCGGTCAATGGGCGCTGTCACTAGGTTTTGTTCATTTTCTACTGTTTTTCTTTGGTCTTGCGTATATGTAGTGCAAAAAATAAAAATCTCATTTCAAAATTGCATTGATTGTTAACAACGATATTGGAGGAGTCATTTTTTATACATTTATACTAAAGTTTAATTGAATGCCTTGAGTTAGCATAACGAAGTGTACAGCCAAGACTTTTTTTGTTTTGTTTTTGGAATCAATTGGAGAGAGTGAGCAACTAGTAGCTAGGCAAACTAGCAACCCCTAGCAAACCTATCCTGTACCAAGCTCACCACTCAAATTTTTATTAAGAAATCTTCATACTTGTGGAGACTGTATTTAATTGGATATATTTACATCATCAATCCTTACCTTCATATGCATGATTGAGATCATTGATATATGACTTCTTTCTCATTTTCAAGGCAAATGTATTGTCTTCGTATGGAATATGGTTGAAATGTTTATCTTATTGAAAGTTATCCATATATGGTTGAAATGTTTATCTTATTGAAATTTATCCATATTCTGTAAATATTATTGAATATTTTTTGCTCAGAAAATATTATTGAATATTTGTATTGATTTGATGACAACCAAATTACTCTGTAACACATCCCATTTACTTTTCCCCCTCTTCCCTCTTAAGTGTAGGCCTCTTGCCAGTTTTGGGCCTTTTCTGGCACTAACAACTTTTATTATTGTTCACAGCCTTATGTATGGAGCCGAGGATCTTTCTATTGCCGGAATGGTTCTTGACAGTCCCTTTTCTGATTTGGTTGACTTGATGATGGAGCTGGTAGATACGTATAGAGTTCGCTTACCAAAGTTCACAGTAAGGGTGTTTCTGTTAAAACATCTTGTTATGCAGATTCTGTGAGAAGTTTCTTGTTAAAGCAAAAGAGCCATGTTCTAAACCAGCCATGATTGTTTTCATTCTATGATACAAACTTCTCCATGTGCTTGTTCTAGGTGAAGTATGCGATCCAATACATGCGTAGAGTTATCCAGAGAAAGGCAAAGTTTGACATAACGGATCTGAACACTATTAAGGTTTTATTCTTTCAGTGATTTTACTTTATATGTTGTGATTGAATTTCTTGTTGATTACTTCAAGATGTATGGGCAAAAAATAATTAAATAAATAAAAACTTTGCGGCTATGCTCTTCAAGTATGGAATCGGTGGTTATGGTGCTAGTACATCTGAAGCTTTATTGGGGAAATGGTATTCAAGCCACGAGGTTGAATCCCCAACTCTTACAAATGTGGGCCCCATCTGGTATGTGGGGTTGAACCTGGGGATCTCACCAATGGTTGGCCCTACATGGTGGGACCCATGTGGGCCTCAACTTGTCGTATCCACATGGATCTTACTAAGTGGGGCCCGCATGGATCCCACGAAGTGGGGCTGACCATTTGTGAGATCCCCAGGTTCTAACCCCATGGGGTTGAACAAGGATACCCTTATAATTGATAGGATTGAATTGGACATGGAGCTCACTTATATCATATTACAATTTTTTTTCCCTGTTGTTTAAACTTACAAAAGTGATCTAATTAGTTCTTAATGATGTAGGTGGCGAAAACATGCTTTGTTCCAGTTCTGTTTGGGCATGCCACTGACGATGATTTTATTCGTCCTCACCATTCAGATCGTATATATGATGCTTATGTGGTAAATGACCTTCTCTTGATTAGGAAAAAAAAAAAGAATTTACATATATGCATAGGATTATGAAAGCACTCACGTGATATCTTGTCCAATATTTATTCTTTTCCTTTAATTCATCAAACTTGAAACTAGAGCTCTCAATTCTAAGTGGCATTCTTGTGTTTAAGTTTTATACACTGGCAAACAGCATTCAATTTTGCCTTGAAGTGATATTTTGATGTTAGCAATAGATTGGTAGAATATATATATATATATATATATAGGTGCCTTGGATTTTGTTTCCGACTTTTGGCCATCTTAGTTTTGGCATTGGCTGCACTCAATTCAATGGCATGTTTGGCTTGCCATCTTATGCACTTTTTTGCAGGGAGACAAAAATATCATCAAATTTGAGGGAGATCACAACTCTCCACGGCCTCAGTTCTACTTTGATTCGATTAATATCTTTTTTCATAATGTTTTACAACCTCCTGAGGATGAGGTGGGGGAAGCCTTTTTTGACCCTTTGCATGAGTACTTCGGTAAGGTAAGTAAAACAACAGTCAATTTCTCTTTCCCATCAGACTGCGAGTTTTTGTTCTTCAACCCTTCTGGATAGTTGACCATTTTATCTTCAGGGTGCGTGGAGAACGGTTCGTCCAGTAGACCATGACCATGAACTTTCTAGTCCATCCACAGGCATGACTTAAAGAAAACTTGGCGTCTCTTCTACTAGTGCATGCTTTTGTTACAGTATCTTCATTTGGCAACTCCTCTTTGCTTAAATCCTGGTCAATTTGTTCATTATTTGCAGAACCCACATCTGGCAGTGCACAAGATGACATTAAACGACTTCGTTCAAGAAGGCCTATGAGTCGGACAGAGGTTAGTAACTGTAACTTCTTGTTTGTGCTGAATTTTAACTATTTTTCTCTCCCAGTTAAGCATCTATTCATTTTGTTTCATTTTTTGGCTTCTCTTTAGGTTCCTTCTGACATTATACCTAAAGATGATCAATCCAAAACTAAGGTATGTTTCTCGTTGAGCACCCCTGTACATGAATGTTAGAGCTCAAGCTTTGGTGTGCTGTGCATGAATGCTAGAGCTCAAGCTTTGGTGTGCTGTGCATTATTATAATAAAAATACTTCTTTGCTGGTTAACTGTGGACTAAAGATGAACAAGTTTGTTGAAAGCTAAAGTCGTAACCCCTTGAATACACTGCAGGGCGGGAAGTGGGTAGAGGGATGGGGCGCTTGGGAAAAATAAAAGTAAAAATAGTGAGCCCCAAAAGTTAAAGTGGGGGACAAAACTAAAGAGAACTTCTTTCTTGATTCTACAGGATCAAAAAGGTGACGATCTTTGCTCGTCATCATCTCAAATGATTAGCTTTGAATTCACCAATGGCAGTCAATGTGGACCTCATCTTCCTACCACAATGGATGATGATCAATATGTCGAATACGAACTTGATGACTTGTCAGGGTTTCCAAGCGATGTGGATGAGGAAAAAAGGGTAAGTTCTGTTGGTCTAAAATATGTTTTCACATTGATCATGTGATGTGCTTGTTGGGTTTTGAATTAACCTTCCGACTTCCCTTCAAAATTCTTTAGATGTTCATGGAAGCGGTTCTGTTGTCGTTGAAGGACCTGAATACGAGACATCCACAACCACTGGCAGAAGAACAGCCAGCAAGCACAGGCCCTGATTCCTCGAAATCTACACAGAAAGATGATAATTCAGAAGCTGCTTTGTCCACTAAGCCCCTTGAGCATTTAAAGACAGAAGCTACTTCAACTTCAGTACATCAAAGTGGTTTGTTAAAAGAAGAATCTACTTCCGCTTCGGTTACCAAAACCCATGTTTCCGAACACAAGCATCAAACTCATGACGCAAGAGATCCATCGACGGAACCTGCGTTGGACGTCTCCATGTCTGCGAAGGGCTCAGGAAGCTCTGGGCCTTCTCACAATGCTACTTCATCAAGCACCCAAAGCACATCAGAAGCCGATCTCTCAGCAAATACTAAAGCCACATTGACAGTGGAAAGAAACCCAACTAGCAATATCATGGATGGTTTGATTCGCCGTTGGGATTTCAGCTTCTTTCGAAACAATCAAAGTAAATAGATGATTTTTTTTTGTTTTTCCTGCTTGGTTCCTCTTCTAGCAAACGATATGATGCATTTGTTTTGTAACTAAGAAATCTTTTCATGAACAGTAGATTGTAGAATGATTGACCCAATTGGGGAAAGGGTAAAGAAAAGGTATTGTGAATGCGTGTAAACATATTTAGTTGATCTTGTTAATCCGATTTCATTACTTAAATCTTTCATCGTGTTTTCCAATCTAAAATAGCTTTTTGCAGCAAAATAATTTGACTCTTTTGGGGGTCTCTAGAATGAGAATCTCACTTCAGTTGTGGATGGCTTAAGAATCAAAGGCACTTGATCAAAACTTGACTTGGGTTCGGATGGTTTTGACTCTTTGAATCACAGATGAAAAAAAAAAAAAAAAACCATCATATACTCCAATCCAATGGAATAGCAATAAAACGAAGTATCTCTTAATCTTCCGTGGGAAATTTTTCTGTTTTTTTTGGGGCTTGAAAGTGTTTGGTGGGTTGGCTCTTGTTGTCAATTCTACTTGAGAAATTCATTATCTAAAAATCTTGAATGCAAAGTTTGGTCTGAAAAAGAAAAGAGAGAAAAAAAATGCCAAGATGGTACTGAGATAAAAGGCAACAGAATTCTTTTATAATTTTTATAAATAATAAATTGAATATGTTAATTCAAACATGAATATAACTTAGCTTACACTTGCATCATTATTACTTGGAAAAAAAATATTAATAAACAATGAATCTCCAAAAACTTGCAAGAAAGCAGTATTTACAAATCATTGCATCATTTTGGTGGTAGATTTTCACCCATCCATTAGTAGGTTCAATGCAGTTTCAACAAGTGAGTGAATTGTTATGCTGTGACGGCTCATTCCAACAGTGCCAGAGAACATATTGAAGCTCTCAAGCTCTGCTGTTGTCTCCAGTACACCCTCAAGCTCCTTTTCCATCCCTAAATCCCGAAAGAGAAGAACATTTGATGCTTTGTCTCTCATCATCCAAATGGCCAACTCTATGGCAAACCTCCTGATTCTCGGAATTTTGATGTGGGGTTGTTTGTACTTCCTCAGAATTTGAACCAAAGCATTAGCCAGTTCAGCCTCGGTTATTCCGGCTCTCTCGAACATGAGGCTTGATTCTTGAGGATCCATGAATTTGAATACATGTGCTGCTAGCCCGACCATTACTTCCTGCAGTTTGTTCTCTCCTGACATGATTGCCCGAAGCAACTGACATTATCATAAAAAAAAAGTGTAAGTAATTGTTCTGAAAGGTGCTTCTATAATAGGGCGTATTTGTCGATAGTGCACATTTCTTTCTAAATTTAAGTATCATATGAAAATGAAAAAGTACGGTGGCAATTTAGAAATGTGCAATACTAATAACTGTTTTTTGTTTTCTCTTGGTAGAGCAATGTCTTTATCACCGTTAGTGATCTGCTATATTTTTTCAACTAATCACAAATTCACATGTCAATTCTGAGACCCGCCACACATATTATGACATAGGAACTCATGGAGTCTTATATGTCAAATGTCAAATTATTTAAAAACCAGTGACAATGATCATTATCAGTGATAGTTGTCGTTTTTTGTTTTTGTATCCCACGGCAGAATTTCTGAGTTTGATTGAATGAAAGGAATGAAATATATGTTTCTTGAATGGTAAGGAAACACTTACTGTAGGTGCTGCAGCTGTGACCCCCTTGAGCTGCTTGAAGCTGTCTGTACTGATGTAAGTGCACAAGTTTCTAAGAATCCTAGCAGCATTCACACACAGCAATGGAACCTCCAAAGCCCCGACAAGCTTGTCTAGCACATCCAATCTCAACATCCTATGACAATTGCTCTTGCTATCCAATGCCAGCATGGCTAGAGCTTCTCCGGCCGCGGTTCTTACTTGGTTGTGACTCTGTGGCAAACCTTCCTTGAAGAAGATATTGAACAACCCCATAAGCACCCTGCCTGTACCGCCAATCCTTTCGGTTGCATCCTCCTCCAATGCCAGACTGGTTAAGATTTCTATGCCTAGTTGTTGCAGCACTGGAAGTTTCTCCCCATGCCTTAGAATGTCTCTGATGTTGCTGATTGTGAAAATTATCTCTGAAATCTCTCTTCGAAGTTGCTTCCCCGTGGCGCCTGTTGTGCTCACCAGCCTCTTCACTACTTGCAAGGAACGTTTCACGGTCAGAATCTGCGATGTCGCGGCATTTTGATCCTTCAGCAGCCTCTCTTCGGCATGAGTAAAGTCTATGATTTTCGGCAACAGACCCCTTGTGTTTCCAATCTTTCCACAGATATCATGGTCACGGGCAAGCTTCTTCAGAATGAGGAGTCCTAAATGATTGAATTTCCAGAACTCATAGCTAGGATGGTCAAAAACCACTTTCCTCTCGCAAATTTCATCGGCTGCACCAGCCGAGTTTCTGTTGGTTTGTAGAAGAGAGGATATTGATTCCATCGCGCCAGGTATTCCAGCCACACGGAGCGAGTTCTGCTTCTTTCCGGCCAGCTTTGACAATATCACTGCAGCATATCCTCTGGTCTCCTCTTCTTGTGGATCTGTCCAATTCAACATCTCAACTAGCTTTTCAATCACAGGAAGGTCCAGTCCAATCTTCTGCAGGGTGTCGTCGGAGTAACGTGCACTAAATGAGAAATGGCAAAGAATTCCCGCCCCAATGAGCTGCTCATCAGGAGAACTAGAGGCCAAAAGATCCATGGCAAAAGTAACCATGTCCATTTTGAGGCCATCAAATATACTCCCATTTACGCATCTTGAATAAGCATCATAGAAGAACCTTCTAATAGAAACCAAACCCGAAGGCCCCAATTCAGACTCTTTGTTCACCTCATCCAACAATTTGCAATATGAGACTTTCCACTCCCAATAAGCTTTCTCCGTCAGAAACAAAAGAGCTTCAGCCAAGGCCAAGGAATAGAAGATAATCAAAGCAGATTTCCTATTTCTCTTATCGGTATCGCCTTTTTCCACCTCTCCATAGTCTCTTCTGATAAGCTTCATTGCTGAGAGGACAACACATGCTGTTGCTGATAAAAGCTGGAGCCAATAGAGAAGCCTACTAACGTGCCTCGTGACAAAAACCCACTTGGCATACGGCAATAAAGGAACCTCTGAACTTGTCCATCTCCGAATTGGTTTCCTCTGGTAATCCCAGTTTGCTGCGGTGTTCACATCGCCGGTTTCTCTTATCTCCCTACTCCGTTGGCTGCGCTTGAAAATAGGACTAAAAGCCGCCCTGATGCTACTGAGCAGGAAGCTAGAGCTCGACCTCAAGGCACGAAAGCTGCTGATTCCAACGTCGGCAATGGACCATGTCGCTTGGTGTTGCCACTCAAGCTCGTGGCTGCGGCTGAAAATCCTAGTCCCTTCTATCAAAAGTATGATGGTGATGAACCAAAAGTCAGTATTGTCCAAAGTAATGGCAAAACCTCCCAAAAGAACAACCGTTGCCCAGATGAAACCAAGAGTTCCTAGGCCAGTCGCCGCCTTTTCGAGCACTGCAAGGCGAAGCGCAAAGAGGGTCAGCTTCTTTTCTGGTGCTGAGCTTGGATTGATAGAGTTTTCATTGCTGGTGCTGTCTCCCTTTTCTATGCTGCTTTGTGGCTCAAACATTGTTGTGTTTGGACTTAAGGTGTCGCTAAGCCTGTATTGGAGGCCTGAAATCTTCAGGTGAATGCTTCCTCCTTCCATTTTTTTTTCTCTCTCTTTTTCTCGCTATCCAATCAACTGTCTTTGTGGGGTTCTTGATTCTGTTCTTGACTTTGAAATGGTGGGACTTTGGTGTAGAGTTTTGGGTTGTGAAAGTTTGTTTGAGCGTTGCAAAAGAGAGAGATTTGGAATTGGTCTTATATAAACATAGAGATAAAACGCCAACTTGGAGAACACGTTTCTTTTGTGAGATTGTTTAGGAAAGAGGTACGTTTTTGTTGCTTCACTTTCTGTCATCTTTCTTGTAAGTTAAGTCTTTTATTCTTTTATTCTTTTTATTTTTTATTTTTTCTTTTTGGCACACTTTGGAAAAAAAAAAAACCATGGCTTTCCCCCTCTCTCTTCGGGAAGGATTGTTCTGCCCGTAAGTGAATTATGTAACAAAACACTTATATTTTATGAATAATGACATTAAAAAGATGCAACAATAAAGGATTTATTTATATTAGTCACAGTAATGTTACACTTTTCTAACATATAGATTAAATGTCATGTTATGTCTTTCATTTCTACATATTACAACGTAAAATGATGCTTTATGAAGTACTGAGAAACACCTTTAAAGTCTATTGCTTCTCACATTTCTTGTAAACTCAAACTTATGGCATAAAAGCCTACTTTTCCCAAAAAGTTCAATCCAACTTACTCTTCTTTTTTTACGGTTCGGTTTCATTTTTCTTAACTTTATCTTAAAGACATGAACAAAAGCCAATGAGAAAATGGCTAAGCTCACCTGCCTAAATCCGGTTGGAAAATTCCTTAATTCTCTTTTAATTTCATTTTTGTTATTATGTGAATATTACATTCTTTCTCTCCAAGCACCATGAAGTACTATTCCTTTGGAAACATTTGACTTTGAGATGTGATTATCAATCTCCTTATCCACTCTAATGAACCAACTAAGCATTTTCGTTAGACAAATGTTTTAATGATTTATCTTAATCAACATGGCTACTTGTCCATATTAATTATTAATTAAGGAATAAGGCCTCTTAGTCGTCTCCTAATCCAACTTATCTTGCGTGACTAAATAATCACGTTTACCAGCATTATTTTTGTCGCATATTATAAGGTTTCTTGAGGAAAAAAATACATACATACATACATATATATATGTATATTTCTCTTGACATCTTTCAGTTTGAGATTCTTGGTTGTATTGCTCTTAACTGCTTCCTTATCTATATTAAAAGAAATGTTTTAAGTGTGTCATTTTTGGCTAATTAGTTTGGTTGAGGCTTGCAGAAATGGGTGACAGGAAGTGTTTAATTGTGTTAAGTTAAAGGCTCAAGTGGGCCCCAACTCCTTGAGTACACGAATATCTTTCTGATGGAAACAAAACGAATCTTTGTGAAGGAATTACAGTTGTAAAACATAGGATAAACCTTCGTTGACAAAATTTAACTCTATTATAATCTTAGGGCTCATTGATGTTAACCATACAGATTTTAAATCGGCTAATACTTATAAAGTATGTACAACAATACTACTTAAGAACGCCTCTCATAATATTTAACTCTATTATAATATGGACCGTATTATTTAAATTTTAAGATTACTTGACATGAAGAACTAACTCTCTTATGATATAGAATTCACCATTTCGATTAACATATTCCACTGAAAAGAAATTCTATTTAGACTTTTGTAGTCGTTGCCTAGGCTTGAGCTTGGAGTGTACGGATATATACACATGGAACTAAGTACGTCATATCAAGACATGATTATTTCTATACCACTTATTACTCTTTCCTTATTTACAGTTATTTATAATCAATGTATTATATTCTCATTATTAGCTGCACATTCCTTTTTTATTAGCCGTACACGGTAGACTCTTGTTCATCAAGTTGCGTTTGATATGACGGCTCAAATCAATGTGGTTTTGATTTTAGAATAAAAATCATGATTTATAGTTTAAACTTGTGATTCAAATTATGGTTTTAAAATTAAAACTAGAATTAGAGATTTAAACCATCTAAAATCAAGAGAAAGTTGTTTTATTTTTTAAGGTGGATTTAATTTAAAACATCACATTAGAATTCAAACTTTGAACAAAAACTATTCAAACTAAATACTAACTTTCAAGAACTATATTTTACTTTTTATAAACAAACCAAAGTTAAAATCCTCTCGTACCAAACAACCTAAGTTTCAGTTATCTCCGAATCCAACAATCACCGCAAAGCTAGTCTCTTCCGACGAGTTTCATCTACCGCCTAATCATCGCGATTTGTCCTCCAACACGACCCAAAGAGGAACGCCACTGCATCAAATCCAACTACCATTGACAACGCCGTCATCGTGAGAATCTCATCTCAACAGTAAACATGGTTTTGCAGTTACTTTCATTTATTTCACTTATACTTGTGGTTTTCTTTTATTTAAGGTGTTGTCGTTTATTTCATTTGTTTAATGCGTTTAGAGTAAGGATTCGTGCTATGGTTCAGATTATGATTCGTGACTCATTACAGTGTTTTCTTTCACAAAAATACACATAAATCAAAAATAATTTTAAATAATGATTCTGAATCTATAAACCAACCATTTTATCTTGAAGTCATACATATTTATAAAATAAAAAAAAACAAAAACAAAAATATAAAAAAAAGGAAACAAAGAAAAAAGGAAACGAAAAAAAAGAAAAAAGAGGAGAGATGAAATCGTCCACTATTTCTTTGCAGCCAAAGCCTTACAGAGGCTATTGCCAGGTTTGTGGAAAGCAAGGCCACACAGCCAAAGAGTGCACTATCTTTCACTTTGTACCATCCGTGCCGCCCAAACAACCGTCAGCCTATGCTCCGAGTGCTCATCTGGTGGTTTGTCACACATCTCTAGGTACCTCTGCTAATACTCCATGGCTCTTGGACAGCGGCGCCTCCCATCATGTCATACCAGACCTGAGCAATCTGTCACCTCATTCTCCTTATAATGTCAATGATATAATCATGATTGGTGATGACACGGGTGTACCAATAACCCATACCGGTTCTACTTCCCATCATTCATTCTCTCGTACTTTTAACTTGAATAATGTTCTTTGTGTTCTATCAATGAAAAAGAATTTAATTTTAGTATCTCAATTTTACCACAACAATAATGTATCTATTGAATTCTTACCTAACTCTTTTGTTGTGAAGGATCTTCGCACGGGGGCATGCCTTCTACAAGGACGGACAAAGGACGGTGTTTATGAGCGGCCGGTAACTTCCTCATCTAGTGCACCTTTTCTAGCTTTCTCTAGTGTTAAAACCTCTCATTCTGAATGGCATCATTGTTTAGGACACCCGTCTCTTAGGATTCTCAACACATTGTGTCCAAGAACAATCTTCCCTTGTCCTCGCCCAACTCGTCAAATTTTCTCCGCAATGCATGTCAATATCATAAAAGTCACAAACTCCCGTTTCCATTTCCACTATCAAATTCATGTCTCTTCTTCAGATTATCTATTCTTACGTGTGGACCTCTCCTGTTTTATCTCATGACGGTTTCAAATACTATGTTCTCTTTGTCAATCACTTTAATAAATACATATGGTTATATCCTTTGAAATACAAATCGGATGTCCATGAAGTATTCATTCAGTTGAAAACAATCGTTGAGAAATATTTTGATCGTCGTATTATCTCCCTTTACACTGACAATGGCGACAAATATCAATCACTTGATAACTACCTTGCTTCACAAGGAAGTTCTCATCTTACTATTCTACCTCGTACTCCAGAACACAATGGTTACTCTTAACGTCGTCATTGACATATATTTGAAACCGGGTTTGCTCTCCTCAATCATGCTTCTCTTCCCCTCTCTTACTGGTCACATGCCTTTTGCACAGCAGTGTATCTCATTAATAGACTCCCCACATGTTGCCTAAAATTGTGAATCTAGAATCTCGCAAGTGCACGAGTCAACAAGTAGTAAAATGATGAATAACCAAGTATCGTCCCACAGGGATTGAGTGTTTTTGAAATCAAATTGCTAAGTTAATTCTATTCAAGTTTTTAAGAAGAAAACTAAAGTTGATTTTAAGATGTTAAAAACTAATAATAATCTGACTGTAAGAAAATGAACAACAAAGATAAAACTAATTAATAACAAAATGTGCAAATAAAATTGGCCAAAGTCACTGTGCGTGGCTCACAATTGCTAAACTGTCTCCTAACAATGCTGCGCGATGCTGCAGCAACAGACAGCAACGAAGACTTCTTGTTAACCAGATTTACTAAACCAGGGATTTTCCAATCCTCTGTCTACTGATCTTAAAGCTAAAACCCACAAATCCCTTTGCAAATCTAGATTCTAAAATTAGAGAATGAAGCTCTAAATCATATGGTTATGCATGACACAATATATTCCTATATCATGTGAATCAAAAATCTAAAACAAGATCTAAGAACTTGCACTATTCAAGCTGTGTCCACTCAACTAAATCTTCCCAGATCTAATCAAAGCTATACTCCCCTTTTATGATTTCCCAATCACAGTTAAGGCACAAATTCAGCTCACTTGAATAAACAAAGAAATAATCATCAGATCCATCAACATCAACTAACATTTCAATATTAAACAACTCAACAATCTCAGCCAGCAAATCATAATCTTATAGAGTTATATATGGATTCGAGTTCAGATTTATAGAGAAACGTAAATGTTCTTCAACAAGGTAAAACAAAGTATTGAGAGTAAGAAAAACTAAGGTGATGAGGAGAGAATTTGAATCCCCCTTTTCCAAGGTTTCTTCTAGCTCTTCCTGCATCAACAATGGACCTTCCTCTACGTTCAACACCCTGTGACATTTTCTTCTTCTTCTTTCCAGTACTGGAGCTAGTACTTGATCAGAGAAATGGAGGTGGTTTCCTTTTCCAAGTTCAGCCGCCTCAACGTTACAAAATATGACCAAGGACACCTTCTTTCTTCTCAGCTGCAGGTACTTATTGTACCCTAATTCCACATGGCAGCACATGAGAAAGCCTCCAATGAGTGGCTTAATCAGCACCTTTCACGGACAAAATCAGCCCATTAACCAGCTCAGGTCCAGCTGTCAGCAAAACACACGTCTGGCCCAGCTCGCCTTGCTGCAGCAATGCACAACAATGCTGACTAGGATTCCTTCATACTCCAGAAACGAAAAACTGCTCAAAGCTCCAAACGACCACGTTTTCTTAAAGCTGAGATTATAGCACAAAGGGCACCTGAATTAGCTCTTTTTAAACACTAATCACGAGAGAGAGAATTTATGAATCACAAATAACTAAAAACAATTAACCAAGACAAAATAAAGGAGAAAACTAATACTAATTACCCTCTAGGTAATAATTTAAGCCTGAGAAATGCTCAATTAACTCTATTTTCATAGAGTTATCACGACACCTACTCTTGGCCTCTCCACTCCCTTCAAGCGCATCTTTGGTCATCCCCCTAATTATGACAAACTACATGTCTTTGGTTGTCTTTGTTACCCATGGCTTCGACCCTACATGTCTCACAAGCTTGAGCTGAGATCCCAACCCTGTGTCTTCCTTAGGTACTCTCTTACCCAAAGCGCTTATCTATGTCTCAACCCATCCACTTCCAAAATCATCACACCTCGTCATGTCACATTTGTTGAGTCTATGTTTCCCTTTCACTCACTTCAGTCTACTCTTCCTTGACCTACGTCTGACACAATTTCAACTTGGCTCCCTGACTCTCCTCCATATGACTCTATTCTTGTTAATTCATCAGTTTCTTCTCACCCTATGCTCAGGCACTCTAACACCGCACCATCGTCTGCTGAACATGTGGCTTCTCCCTCCCCTGATGATTCACCTTCAGCATCTTACCCCTTCTATTCCCACAACTACCAATCCTAACACAGTGTCTTTGTCAACCTCACCTGCTATCCTTACTCACTACCATTTTTCGCACTAAACGGAATTATGATGGTTCAGTTGATAGGTATAAGGAACATCTTATGGCTAAGGGCTTCCATCAACATCCGAGTGTTGACTATCATGACACTTTTAGTCCTATAGTTGAATCGGTTACTATTTGTCTCATCCTCAGCCTTGTTGTTAGTCATGGTTGGTCTCTCTGACAATTAGATGTAAATAATGCCTTTCTTCAAGGTCATCTCAATGAAGACATTTTCATGGCTTAACCACCTGGCTTCATAGATTCAAGCAGGCCACTCGTGCATGGTACCATGAGCTTCGTACCTTTTGTGATGACCCTCATAAGAGGTTGCCACTGTAGCTGAAGTTAACTTGTACTTACTGGAATTTCTTAAAAATTGCGGAACATTTTTTTTAAATGCTACTAAGAATGCTGCAGTATTTTAAAATGCTGTAGGAATGCTGTAACATTCTTTTTACAATGTTGTAGGTAGCATTCTTTTTAAAATGCTGTAGCATTCTTTTTAAAATGCTGTAGGAATGCTGTAGCATTGTTTTTTTTTTTTTTTGAAAAAAAACTTACTAATACGACAAATGTTACGAATTACTTTCTTGATCAAATATTCAAATCTTAACATATTTGTTTATCAAAGCATATGGATATATATATATATATATGTACTTACTTCGTAAGTTTGCTTACTAACAACCATAATCCACAAAACCATTTAACATATAGTTTTAGAATCATAATTAGCAAAACTATTTATAATGTAAAACTGATTGTAGAAATATTTACGAGCAGTATCCATTCTCATCTCCACCATTCATCCACCGCTCACCATTGCCCTTCAAGAATTGCCGATAGGTTTCTTACCTACAACATGAACATATCTGATTGAGCTTTCGTTCAGCAAGTATGAACTATCTCTCGTAAAATAACTGTAAGTACACATGCATAAATATGCATGAGCTGATTATGCTTAATTATGATGTCTTATCACAGTCTTATTATCTTATCTTATCTTTCTTACTGATGGGTCCGAGTACTCGTAACACTTGCGCGCAATCATCGGGACGTGAGGGTTTGTAAGGTCCCCCACAACACTATGATTATAACTGAACTGAATGCCTCCCTCTCAGAGGACATTACTATATTTTTTTCTCCTCCCTTGCGGAGCCGGAGTTACCTCCCTCTCGGAGGCTGGTACGACACTCAACTGAGATTATTCTTATAAGTTCTTCTTGACTTATTAAGGTGTATGCAATATGACATAGCATAGCATACTATAACATGGAATGTGCTCAAACACATATAATTAGTGTGAAATGCTTAAGTGTATGCAGTATGACATAGCATAGCATACATAACATTAAATGTACTCAAACACATATAATTCATGTGCATTGCTTAAGTGTATGCAGCATGACATAGCATCGCATACAATACTTAAAGCATAAACATGCATATATAACATGTGTAACTTTTTCTTTAAAATCTATTCGTACTGTAAGCGAGATTCCTACTTACCTGATTTCCAGAGCTGAAATCCACTCGCCAAATAGCTTATTCTCTTACTTGCTTATTTATGAAAATGAATACCCATTGAGAGTGTGAGATTATATGTCGTTTGCTATTCTATTTTAGCAGCGTATGAAGGAAATCTAGCCCTTTACTTAAGGTATGTATTCCTTTCCTTTACTGAAGGATAATTTACTATAAGGATCAGTTTATTAAATCCTTAAAATCTTATTTTCTTTAATTGCCCTTAACATACTTCTGTTTAGGTTGAAATCAATTATCCAATCTAGTAACTTATTCTCCATAATTTATCTTAGTGGACTTGTTCTATCACTAAGGCCCAATTTAGTCTAGAGACTTAGTAACAACATTCTAACTCTTAGACCGTTGATATTTAGATTTAAACGGCGTCTCTTGAATTAATGTGGGCATTGGACCCACCTCCAATCTTCGTAATTTTAAGGACCTAACATATTGGGCTCGTAGGTGCCCGTCGGGATGTTTTGCTCAAAAACTATTAAGTTCTTAAAAGAACCTATTTTTTTCTTAGAAACTTTCTTTACGAATATTTCCGTTAAAATGAGGCTTAACACCATAGTATTTTACTGAAATCACATCTCGGGTTCTTTGATAACCTTTTGTTAAAAACCAACACTGTGTTAGTTTTGTTTAGTTAAAACTGTACAGTTTCTGAAATCTACATTTTACTGCATCTTAGAGTCAGATTTCAAAAATCTGTTCTTCGCGACAATTCATTGTCTCGTCGAGATCTAAAATTATCGCTTTTGGAGAAAACTGAAATTCAGCCTCTAAAGGCCTCTTTTGGCTGAAAACAGTGGCTGCTGTTTTTTTTTTGTTTACCTAGAATGCTGTAGCATTTAAAAAATGCTGTAGAAATACTGTAGCATTCTTTTTAAAATGCTGCAAAAATATTGTTGCATTCTTTTGAAAATGTTGTAGAAATGCTATAGCTTTCTTTTTACAATGCTGTAGGAATGCTGTAGCAATTCTTTTTTTCCCCCGAGACTGTGTTGGATAGCCTGAACCGTTTTTGCAAAATGGCTTTAAACTTGTTTTTGGAGTTAAAATTGAGTTTTGTCACAGTCATAGAAAAACGTTCAAAACATCGAGAACTATAAATCAAGCTTTGAAACACTGAAAACTCCCGTTCTAGGGTCCTCATTTTCATGTTCAAAGTAACCGGGAAAATTTTACCTCTAACCCCAAAATAGGCAAACTCAAACCAATAATAAACATACCACATAATGCTAATCAAACTAACCTCAAAACTCACAAAACTAACTTAAAACTCACACACCCTTATTACAAACTCATTTCCTTGAGAATCACAAATTACATCAATGGATTCTCAAACTTAAACTTTATTAGAAAAGAAAATAGAAGAGAAAGGTTTTAGAGTTTATACCTTTGAGGAAAGAAAATCCTTGGTTAAACTCCTCCTAGAACACTTTGATCCTCTTTCTTCTTCCTCTAAGGTTTGTTAATAGAAGAGTATAAGAAAATTTAAGAAGAATATTTCTAAATCTCAAACTTTGCTAGACCATAAGAAAGAGAGGGTTAGAGTTTATACCCTTGGAGAAATGCTTGACTAGACTCCTCCTAGAACACTTTGATCTTCTTCTTCTTCTTCTATTGTTTGCTAGTGGCTTAAGGTTAGGAGAGTGAGAGAAAATTTTGAGAGAAAATGGGTGGAGTATGGCCGGTTTTGGTGTGTGGAAAAAGGAGAATAAATGTGCAAAAATGGCTAACCTAATGCTTGCATTAATGGTCTAACATTTATAGACTTTGCTTGATCTCTTCTTAGTTCTTAATTAAGCCTATCAAGCTAGCTTAATTAACTAAGTTTTTAGGTTAATTCCCCTTGCTTGGCCGGTTGGGTGCTTCAAGAGAGAAGTGAAGTAAGCCTTCTTGTCAAATAGTTGATTTGATTCATCTCATCATGAAACCCTCTAGCACACTCAACTAACCAAAGTTTGGCTATAATTTCCCTAAGCATGGCCGGCCAAGTGAAGAAAGAGAGGGAAGAAAACTAATCATGAGTCCTCTTCATTTCCCTCATCACACCTCATCCAATTCCACACATTAACCTACCCCTTGTACTTTTGTCCATTCTCTTAAGTTTCATTTGAAACTGTTAAAAATTATACTGACTGTAAGGAAATACTTAGCCGACAAAAAATCCTAGTTTCTGACGGTTCCCTTTCTACTCCTTATTTATAGTTCAATATTAATCCCCGACTACTTCGATATCGCATTAAATTCTTACTCGCGTAATATTTTGAACTGTTTCAAGTCTTGAATTTATTCTAGACTAAACAAATTCTAAACTTAAATTTCTACATTATATCATGAGAATGACATTGTTTCTAACGGTGTCAACTCCCAAGCTCACATTGTACCATTCTACTATAGGTATTTATCTTGTGACTTTAACCTAGCTGTCTAGCAATTAAGGATTTTTTTTCTTCTTTTAAAATGTCAGAGCATTTTTTTATACGTTGCTAACATCGAGCCGTGCTTAGAGATTCTTGAAATTAAGATTCTCTAACTACATATGTACTGAAAATTCTTCCGCCTTAAAGTACTGCGAGAATTTATCGATCGCATTTACTTGATCATAAAACATGAACTTAGCATGAAATCTGCTACAGAATTTAAGACTACAAATGTTAATTTCATAAATCCTTCGGTCACAAAATATAGCATAATATTTTCTAGGAAAATCCTTGACTTAAATACATAAATTGTATTATTTAAAGTCTGAGATTTTCTCAGTCATTACACCTTTCTTCTCAGTGTTGGCTCCGTAAAGTCTCATTCGGGCACATCTCTCTTCATCTACTGCCACTCAAGTCATATCATGTATCTTCTTGTTTATCTTGATGATATCGTACTCACAGGTGACGACTCTACCATTCTTTCAATCTTTATTAGATCCTTAGCTGCACAGTTCTCGCTCAAAGATTTAGGCAATCTATCATTCTTTCTTGGGGCTGAGGTGCTTTCTCATCCCCGTGGACTCTTTCTCTCCTAGCGTCAATACAGATCTTCTTAATCGCACCAACATGGGACATGCCAAGCATTAATCACCAGTTGCCACCAGCCCTCCTCTCTCCCTTTCGGCAGGCACTAGCCTTATAGACCCCACAGAGTATCGAGTCACTATCGGGAGCCTTTAGTACTTGGCACTCACTCGTCCAGACATTGCCTTCACCGTCAACAAAGATGACTTCACTTCCACCTGTGCCTACATCGTCTACCTCGATCGTAATCCAATATCGTGGAGTTCCAAAAGTAACGTACTGTTGCTTGTTCCTCCAGTACTGAGGCTGAATACTGATATGCTGCTTCCACTGCCGCTGAGCTTACATGGATTCGATCACTTATAACTGAACTCAGTATCCACTATCTTCTTCGCCATTCATCTATTGTGACAATATCGGAGCTACTACCTCTGCTCTAATCCGATGTTCCATCCCCGCATAAAGCACATTGCCCTTGACTTTCACTTCGTACGTGACAAACTTCAACAAGGTGAACTTTGTGTGGCTAATGTCTCATCTGAAGATCAACTTGCCGATGATCTCACCAAGTCACTACCTCGCAGTCGCTTCACATTGTTACGGTCAAAGATCGGTGTTTCTACCCGACCCACCGTCTTGCGGGGGCATATCAAGACATGATATTTTCCATATCACTTATTACTCTTTCCTTATTTACATTTATTTGTAATCAATGTGTTATGTTCTCATAACTGTACACAATTGACTCTTGTTCATAAGCTGTATTCTATACTTTGATGATGAAAACAAACTGACAATTCATCTCAATTACCATTCTCTATACGTCATGCGTATTAATAGGAAAACCAAGTTTCTTTAACTTTAATCTTTCGTTCCTCATAAATTACCAAGATCTAAGGTCACGTTTGGTTGGAGGTAATAGAATGGAAAGGAAAGATAATTCCTTTACTAAAACTCAAATCTCTTATTTGGTTAACAAAATCACTTAAGAAAGGCATTTCCATTGGAAAGGCCATTCACCTATTTTGGTGGAAAAGCCATTCATCCACTGGGGGAGTGGAATTGCTATTCTGAAGTTGGAGGAATTATTTTTTCCCTAACTGCCCTTTTTGTCTTCTAAACACTCCACGAAAATCAAAATTCATCTGAATCTCTCTCAGATCCAGCCAAAAGCTGACCTTGAAACTCTATCTCTGACGCTGCCGTCAAGCGCCACCAGCCATTGTCGGAGCTGGCGTCCACCTCCTAATCCACCTCAAGTGCGGCCACAGAACACTGGAGCTTGCTTCCTTTTAGAGCTCTCAATAGTTGCCTTTTAGTCATGGATTTTCCTATCTTTTGTATGGAGTATAGACAAATATGTGGACACCCTTTTTTATTCCTAACCAAAACGTGAACATTGGTTGAATAGACTGATGGACAACGGTTATCTTTCTGAATAAGATAGAACATATTTGAATTGTGTAAAATAAATGGTGTTTGATTTCTAACTTTCAATATTATCTCCGGCCTAAATACCGGTTCTTAATTCTGATTCTCTGTCCACTTTAGCTGTCACATTTTGAGTCTCACCAATGAGTTTTTTACAAATCATTAATAGATGTTTAGCATGTTTTTACAGCGTGGTTTCATCTTCTCCCAAATTGCAACCATTCTGTATCTCAATATTTACTTTCATAAAATCGCAACCACTCTCACGCTCATCTCTTTGTTTGCATAAAAATGTAAGGATGGTTGAAGAAGCCTTACAAGAATTTATCAAATTGGTTGTTTAAATTCGAAATTTTCGAAACCCTCTATTGGTACGATTTGTGACAGGATACAAAATGGGAGATTTCAAACAATTTTTCCTTGTACTCGGGTTGGTTCCTTTGAATACATTGCCATTGTAGAAATGGCAGAGATTTGGCTAAGAACTAACATTTTGCATATTCCACTCATTTTGGAGATTGAATCATTCACATCTGCAATTTGTTTTTGAACTAGGATAAGAGAGATTTTGGAGATTGAATCATTTACCTTCGCAATATGTTTTTGAAAAGGAAAGAGAAAAATTGTAGTCTTCGCGGGGAAGAGAAGGAAGAAAGAAAATGGGAAGAGAGAGAAGAAAGAAAATAGAACAAATGTGATGGACAAAGCATCTGGCTTCGCCGCTTCGGTATTTTCAATTTTCTCTTATGAGTGCATTCTTACTTGCGAGAAATGTTAACATCACTATTTTTGCTATTATTTTTATTATTTACTACATTCACTATTTGATACATAGACTTTACAAACATAATATATTATTATTATTATATAATAGAAAATAAGATAGTAAAGTTCATGTGCTAAACAGTAAATGCAGAAAGAGATAGAAAGAGTGATGTTAATATTTCTCCTTAATGCATTAATGACCAACACAAGCACTGAAACAACAAAGTCAGAAAGCACTACAAGCTAAAATCCTTGTTGGATCGAGGGAAAAAAAAGAATTTTTTTGACAGTTTTAAGAAACCATAGATCGTCCAAAATGGTTGCTTTAACAGGCCATTAACATTCGACAATCATGAACCAATGGCTTAGGAGTCTTACAGAAAAGCAATATAATGCCACTTTGATATGTGACAAATGGTGGAGTATTCAAGAAAGAAGGATAACAAATGGAGAAACAAGCAAACAATCAAACAAATGGTGGAACTAATTTCTACATTAGTTTCATAAGAATGTTGCTATCCTAATACAGATTCCCCAGGATAACTCATCCTTTATTCGAAGCTGACGAACCACCGATCTCTCTTCCTTTTTTCCCCCATAGAAAACTCCTATTTTCCATGCAACCCAATGTCTGTATTCATATAATCCGGGGGAGAATTACAATGTAGACATGAAATCTGTTTTGATGGAATCTACAAAATACCAAATGCAAAAAAAGTGTCCATGCATCTCATACACAATTGGAAACAAAAGCCGGTGTACAAAGTTTACTCAGGTTGACACTTACTCTGCTTGCAGCCGTTCTCACCAACAACAACAGGGGAAACGTCGATAGCAATACGTACAAACCTGGCACAGCAAACACAGCTGCAAGATCTCAGATAAAGTAAATAAGAGTGTGGACATCTACAATTATTTCTATTAACAACCTAGGCAGCAAATAACAAACAAATACAAGGGACCGAGGGAAAAAAAAAAGAAAAGAAAAGGAAGCAACCAATGTATTATGCAAATTTACTTGCAGTAATTAAAAGGATCTTTCATTCTTGTAAGTCAAAATCTATTTCGGAAATCGTTACTCAAGCTTCCTAGGCCACTTGATAGCTGTGACAATGTTACAAATGGAATTCTAGGGCCTCAAAGCCTAAAGAAAACCAACAGAACAAATGAAAGGCAGTTTGCTGTTGGACAAGTTTTGATATTTCAAAAGCACTTGAAAACAGTTAAAGGCAGCACAAGTGGAACCTTTGAACTCGGAGAATTGATTTTTCTTTAAGTTGCACCTCCCCCGCCACCGCAAAAGAAGTCTCTTGAACTGAACAAAACTTCTTATTCCCCACGGTTATTTGGCACTTAGAAAGAAATGAAACCGCTTTGAATGGCTATATGTCCTTTATAGGAAAATAGCCGTTCTCACATCAAAACAAGAGATGTGACAATTTAAAGTCAGACTGGCACAGACAAACCTACGTTTTCCACTCCAAATTGCTAAATGCATTACCAGAAATTACTAACTTAACCAAAAAGCAAAAAAATTAATACAGATTGCCAAAAATTGACAACATAAATGCTTTAGCTTGCGCACTTCAAATTCACCTTGAATCTCCCACCACACAAAGTCACAAACACTTGCTAAGCACAAATTCACTCAGTTCAACCTAAACCCAATAACCAAAAAAGCAACACAATTTAAACACATTGCCAAAAACTAGTGTCAACTTAAACAGCCTAATTTTCCCTCACTTGCCCACTTCATATTCACCTTGAAACTCTCACACAAACACACAATTCAATCAGTTCAAACTCAAACCATTAACCAAAAAGCAACAAAATTTAAAACATTGGCAAAAAGATTATTGACAACTTAAAAGAACTTATCCTCATTTGGCCACTTCATATTCACATTTAACCAAAAAAGTAACAAACTTTAAACCCAAAATTCTCAACTCAATTACCTCCATTTCCAAGACTCATCACACCACCACATTCCTCGGCCGGACCTTGGCCTTCTCCGCGTCGAGAATCGAATTGACGAGCTTCACCGCATTATCCAACTTCCCCTCGGCATTCACCACAACATAGTCAAAATTCCTCACGTGCTTCATCTCCTCCCTCGCCGTCGCCACCCTCACCAGCAGCGCCTCCCTGCTCTCCGTCTTCCTCCCAATCAGCCTCTCCACCAGCTTCACCTCGCTCTCCGCCGCCACGAAGATGAACACCGCCGACTTCCCGAAAATCCGCCTCAGCGTCTGCGCCCCCTGGATGTCCACCCTCAAAACAACGTCGCAGCCACTCGCCATGTAATCCCTAATCTGCTGCTTCGGAATCCCCTTGTAATCGCCGTACACGAGCGCGTACTCCAGAAGCTCCTCCCTCTCCACCATCCCCAAAAACTCTTCCTTGCTCACGAAGAAATAGTCCTTCCCGTGGACCTCGCCCGACCGCATCGCCCGGCTCGTCGCTGTCACCACGAAATGCAAGTCCTCGCGCATTTCCCTCAGTTTCTTGATCAGCGCGTCCTTGCCGACGCCGCTCGGCCCGCTTACGACGATGATCAAAGGGCTAGGGTTCGGCCACAGCGGCTCGGAGCCGAAAGCCGAGCCGAGGGAGGACTCCAGGGCTCGCAGGAGCTCCGACTTCTCGGCTCGGTCGACGGCCGGGATCGGCGGCGACCGCCGGGAATCGGACATTTGGGAGAACGGTCGTAGGGATTGGATCTTGGCGTGGATTTGGATTGGGGATTTAGGGTTTAGTAAGGGTTTTGGGCGGTGGCGAATTAGGGTTTCGAGAGTGGTGGTGTTGCAGAGAAATCTGCGGAGCATTATTTTTTTGATGGGGGTGAAGGTGCACCGTACGAGAGATGGAAGACGGGGCAGGGGATCGGAGTCCCAATTGGTTGTTAGTTTGGATTTTTTTTTTCTTTTTTAACTTTTGAAAGTCGGCAATAATGGGGAAGTGGATTTTGGTAGTTGGATTCTGTTTTTAACTTCGTTGTCGGCGAAAACGGAAGTGCGGCTTTTTTGGGTTCGCGTTTCGAGGTGTTTCCAAACGGGGTCTTGTTTGTTGGTCGGTTCCTGTTCCCATTTTTGGCAAAAACTATAGAAGGTTTGTTAAGATTTCTTTGTGGGAAAAATGCATCCCTTATTCGCAGCTTTCATTTTAGTAAATGCCTACATTAATTTTTTTTAATACATTATTTTAGTGAAAAAATATAAAAATATACATTTATTTTAATAAAAACATAATTATTTCAGTAAGAATTTAAGTGTAAAATTTTAAAATTTTTAAAAGTAATATTTTTTAAAAAAAAATTTAAATGAGCTGTATTTAAATTTGGTATTGCTTCTTCGTGATTCATTAATGGAGCAAGTATTTTCACTATTAGATTAATTTTTTATTTTAACGCTCAGAATTTTATCAATCTTTATTAAAAATTTATAGCGTGCTACACAGAATTATTCTTAATTAAAAAATTAATCCAACCTTAAAACACTCATAATTTTGAGTTGCACCGTTAAAGAAGCTTTCTTTCTGGTCTTTTCAAAGGTTATTTTGGATACTTTTGTCAGCTAGGTTCACTTTGAACGGGGTTTGGATTTTTCTTTATTTTCGTTCGCGAGACTTTTTTTTTATGGTATCTTTTGTGGTTTCTTATCCTCTAGTTTATAGTGATAGTAAAATAAAAAAGTATTCAACTAAGATAAAGTTTAATATGATTTTTAACAGAATCTTATCAGTAGAGCATTGGAAAATGCCGAATTGTGGATTATATCGGTTCGCTAATTTGAGTTTTTAATTCGAATTGAGATATAATGTTGTGTGCGAGTTTTTTACTGTAGTAAAAAAGTTAAATGTGACTATTTTTGAGAGCTTTTTACTGTAGTAAAACTTGAATTCTAAACTCAAATTAGTGAAAAAAACGAAAAATAATAATAACACTAAAGAGAACTCGTCAATATTAGGGAGTGACATCATATAATTTTAACAAGTATGTTGGAAACTACTGTGTGCATTTTTATTGTTTTATATTAATTTGGAGGTGAGAGATTTGAACCTTACACCTTGTCGTAAAATACATTATCATATTACTATTGATTGATTTATTCATGTTATTGATTGGCTAGTAATACAGCCAGCGTTATTAATCACTGAGACACAATCAGCAGCTAGATGCTATAACCTAATTTCAAGTTCGAAAGACACAATATTGCAGTAAAAATGAGGCTAAATTCTCGAAAAATGTTAAAGAATTTGATCACTGAGACACAATCAGCAGCTAGATGCTATAACCTAATTTCAAGTTCGAAAGACACAATATTGCAGTTAAAATGAGGCTAAATTCTCGAAAAATGTTAAAGAATTTGATCGTGCCGGACCGTCAATTACAAACTAATTAGGGCCCACCAATGGGGATGGGTTCCATTAGTGAGCCCTACTAGTTTGTATATGATGGAGTCCGGCACCGCGGGTCCTAATAGTGCTACTCTAATTTTTGTGGGAGAAGCCAAATTTTTTATGAGTCTGTTTAGTTTGTTGATTTAAATTTTAATTCGAATTAAAATGTGATTTTATGTGAGAGTTTTTTATTGTAAAAAAATGTTAGATGTGATTGTTTCTGAGAGTTTTTTACTGTAAAAAAAATTAGATGTTACTGTTTTTGATAATTTTTTACTGTAACAAAACTCAAATAGGTGAAATAAACGAGGTTTACATATACAATTTCAACCCAACGATATCATCAAAATCTAAACGATCTGAAATATTTGAACTTCTACCGACATATTCGCCTGTGAATCTGGTGAAATAAGAATAAAAAAGCTCAGCAACGCAACATCTCCACCAATCGGAGCTCGCAATTTTTCTTATGTTTTTTGGTTTTCATTTTGAACATTGAGAACATGCATATGTGGTTTCAAAATTTCCTGTCACGTCCAGGTTATAGAAGTACTAGGGATTTAAAAGTAAAATAACTGTGTAGTTAGGCTAACTCGAGCCCAAGTCTA
>NW_010365150.1:336716-346792 GCF_000414095.1 Morus notabilis
AGATATTAAAATATTAAAAATATAAAATTAAATATTGAAGTATCGAAAATTTAATTAAAAATATTTTAAAATTTTAAAATGATGTGATCTAATGTAGTCTGAAAAACTTAACTTTTAAAATTAAAATGGACAAATGATTTCATTTAAATGGGTTGTATATGTGTTTCCTTCTATATAAGAAATTTAGATGGAAGTACATGTTACCAATTATTATCATGTCATTGGTGAAATTATTGCGGCACTTGGAGACTATAGATTTTTTTTTATTTCTTTATAAATAGATCAATTATTAAAATCAAAACCCAGACGTGATCCCAAATAGTAAGAAAGCAAATAAATAAGCAAATTAGATTAATATTGATATAATTATATTTCTACATTTGGCGGCACTCTAGCTCCTTCATAATAACTAAGGAATTTCCAATAAAAGACTTACAGAATTGTACAAATATATGAGCCAAAATATGTTTTTTCAGATTACTTTATAAGTATATATACAAGAAAACTCCAACGGTAAGAAAAGACGATTTAGAGTTATCCGTTCAACATACATATACAAGAAAACTCCAACGACAAGAAAAGACGATTTAGAGTTATCCGTTCAACGTACAAATGATAATTCCTTTAGGAAAAAAAGTACAAATGATAATTCTAAAAAGAAAGAAAAAATAAAAATAGGCGTTATCTTTTTGGTCCAAATAGGTCATGATGATGATTACAATTTTAGTAAAAATTTACGTAAATTTAGACATGCCTCACTCGCAATAATACTATAATCTTGTTACCAGTTGGAAAACTTAGCAGTCTAGTCCAAACCAGTTCTGGGTCAAGATCCTTTATCACCCACGTTTCTGATTCACTTTCCCATGTCAAAACAAGTGACGCTGACACATCCTTTTATGACCCTTATCCACGTAATTCCAACATCGGAACAAAATGGCACTTCAATCTCTCTCAGTCTCTCCTTTTCCAAGTCGAAAGAAATCAGGGAAACTTTATTCCCATCAAGATAAGAATTCCCAGCTTCCCAGTAGTAAAGAATCCCGTTCACAAACATGTCTTTGCGCATTACGTAATCGTTCACAAACATGTCGTTTCTAGGATCATTGTTGGACTTGGTGGAATCCCACATAGATCTGACAAGATTATAGGAGTGTCTATTTATAGAATAGGTAATGAAACCCACTTCATATGTTACAATAATAGAGAGAAAATGACAAAAATATGAGATGAACTACTTTTATTACTTGCTACAGAACAAAAGCTTACAACCTGATGCTTTTTACATAGAGTTAATCCCCAACGGATAATAACATGAAATAAGGAATATGCATCCACTAAATCCTAGAGAAAAACAACGTGCAGAAACAAACCACCTACTAACTTGGTAAACACAAAGTCATGTCCTGTATCACTAAAAAACAAACACCTATACTCTAGGATACTAAACAACTAACTCCATAAATAAAATAAATAAACATGATCAAATATGACCCACGTGACTCAATATTCCCTCCCTTAAATTGAAAGTTTATCAACATTCAGTTTAATCCAACTTGTCAACGCCAAGCAGCTTTCTCAGGTTCTGAAATGCAACCAACTTGAGGGACTTGGTAAAGATATCAGCAACTTGATCTTCACTTCTGCAATGAATGAGATCAATGACTCCTTCCTTCGTGAGATCCCTTAAAAAATAAAACTTCACATCTATATGCTTGCTTCTTCCATGTAGAACATGATTTTTGGAGAGCTTTATTGCTGAACTATTGTCACAATAAATTGTAGTGGCTCCTTCTTGCTTGAAATGAAGCTCTTC
Source organism: Morus notabilis (assembly GCF_000414095.1). Lineage (NCBI taxonomy): Eukaryota > Viridiplantae > Streptophyta > Magnoliopsida > Rosales > Moraceae > Morus > Morus notabilis. Next base: position 338,533 of record NW_010365150.1, read on the forward strand.
AAGAATTTTTCTCAACCAAATAGCTTGACAAGCACAAGCTGTTGCAGCAACGAACTCCGCTTCAGTTGTTGATAAAGTAACAATTACTTGCTTCTTTGAAGACCATGAAACAGCTCCCGAGCCCATCATAAAAACATATCCGGATGTGCTTCTTCTGTCATCTAGATCTCTAGCATAGTCACTGTCAGTAAAGCCAACTAAATTTGTCTTTTCTCCCTTCTGGTAGAATAGTCCAAAATTAGTTGTACCTTGCAAGTACTGAAAAATTCTCTTTGCAGCAAGAAGATGTATCTCCCTTGGACATTCCATATACCGGCTAATGAGACTTAGAGCATGCATTATATCAGGCCTTGTTGCGGTCAAATACATCAAGCTTCCCACAATTTGCTTGTATAAAGTGCTGTCCACCTTTCTTCGTTCAACATCTTTCATCAGCTTCAAACCAAACTCAATTGGTGTGCTAACAGAATTGCAATTCTTCATCTGAAACCTGTCTAAAATTTCTTGCACATATTTCTTTTGAGAAATAAAATTACCAGTAGGAGTTTGCACCACTTATATGCCAAGAAAATAGTGCATCATTCCAAGATTAGACAAATCAAATTCAAGCATCATAAAGTGCTTAAATTTTTCAAACATGGCACTATCATTTTCAGTATAAATCAGATCATCCACATATAAGCAAACAATGAGCCTTTTTCCTCCATCTCTAATTTTAATAAAAAGTGTATGTTCATATGGACATTTCTGAAAACCTTCCTTCAAAAAATAAGCTTCAATACGACTATACCAAGCCCGTGGAGCTTGTTTTAGTCCATAAAGAGCTTTTTTCAAGTTATACACTTTATGCTCATTTCTGACCTTAATATAACCAGGAGGTTGATCAATGAATACCTGTTCTTCCAAGTCTCTATGCAAGAATGTCGATTTCACTTCCAACTGGAAGATAGGCCATGAGTTTTGTGCTGCCAATGCGATCACCAATCTGATTGTGTCATGGCAAGCAACTGGAGCAAAGACTTCTTTGTAATCGATGCAGAACTTTTGATTGTAGCCTTTTGCTACTAAGCGAGCCTTGTACTTATCGACTTCACCGTTCTCCTTCAGCTTCGTCTTGTACACCCACTTCATGCCAATGGTTTTTTGCCCTTTTGGAAGCTCTGTCAACTCCCAAGTATTATTTCTTTCAATGGCTGCGATTTCAACATCCATTGCCTTCCGCCACTTTGATTCTTTAACGGCATCTTCGAAAGCTACAGGATCACAATCTGAAAATAGAGCAAAGTGTGTAAGTGGGTCTTTGGTTTGATCAATCCCAGTTACCTCATATCAGTCATCCAAGTTGGTCTTTTTCTAACTCGTCGAGGTCGATGATTATCTTCTGCTTCAACTGGTGGTTGTTGCTCGTTCTGCATGGGATGTGCATTCTCTAAAAGTTGTTGCCTTCATTCTCCATTTTCTCCATCAAAATCAACTTGCAACTGTGCGTTCTCTAAGGTTGCTGCCTTCCTTCTTCATTTTCTCTATCAAAATCAGCTTGCATTTGTTGTTCAACATTGTTTTCATCCCAAATCCAGAATTGTTCTTTATCAAACACTACATCACGACTAATGACAATTTTCTTGGTGATAGGGTTCTACAATTTGTACGCTTTTGACTGCTCACTAACACCAAGAAAAGTGCATTTTTCACCTTTGTCATCAAGCTTGCTCCTCTTTTGATCTGGAATGTGCGCATAAGCTATGCAACCGAAGATTCTGAAATGCTCAACACTTGGTCTGTGTCCACTCCAAGCTTATTTAGGTGTCACGTTTTGAACAGCTAGAGTGGGAATTCTATTCAATACGTGAATGCTCCAATTGACTGCTTCTGGCCAAAACTCCTTGGAATCCCGCTTCTCGTCAAAATAGTCCATACCATGTTCAGAATAGTACGGTTCTTTCTCTCCAAAACACCATTTTGTTGCTGTGTATAGGCTGTTATAAGTTGCTTTTGAATTCCATGCTCCTCATTGAAATCTACAAATTCTTGTGAGTTGTATTCTCCACCATGATCATTGCGAAGAATCTTTATAGGCATGCCTACTTCCTTTTCAACTAGTGCTTTGAAACTTTTGAAAGCTGAAAAAGTTTCAGACTTCTCCTGCAAAAAATAAACCCAAGTTTTCCGACTATAATCATCAATGAATGTTATAAAATAACGTTTATCGCCATTCGAAGTCGGATTGATGGGTCCACATACGTCTGAATGAATCAGTTCCAACATCTTCTTCGCTCTCCATGATTTTCCTTTCAAAAATTGATCTCGATGTTGTTTGCCAACAACACACTCTTCACAAACTTAAGAAGGACTTTGAATTTGCAGAAGACCTGTCACCATATTCTTCTGCTGCAGCATTTTTAGACCACCAAAATTCAGATGTCCGTGGCAAAAATGCCACAACCATGCCTCATCCTTCAGCCTTACAGAGAAGCATGATTGAGTAGTGCTATCAAGATACAACGGGAACATCCGGTTCGTCGTCATGTTTACTTGAGCAATCAAGCCCAATTTTTCATCTTGAATGCAACAAACTCCATCTTTGATAGAGATCTCATATCCATTCTCTTGGAGCTGGCCAATGCTAAGCAAGTTAGTTTTCAAATCTTGTACAAAGAAAGCGTTAGAAATAATCTTAGTAGAGTTCTCCTTGGTGTGGATCTTGACGTTGCCTTTGCCCATGACAGAAACTGAAGATTTGCCGCCAAACGTCACAGTGTTGCGGAACGATTCATCCAATTATGAAAAAACAGACTTGTCTACACACATATGGTTGCTGCAGCCGGTGTCTAAGTACCATAAGTTTTGATGAACATCTTCTTTCGCATGACAAGCCATCAAGAGAGAAACTTATTCTTCTTTCTCTGTAAAATTTGCCTTCGCACCACGATCTCTGTTGAGATTAGTCCTGCATTCAGACTTATAATGGCCATACTTGTGACATCGAAAACATTCGACATTTGACTTGTCACAACCTTTTCCTTTTGACTTGGAGTTAGTTGCATGATCTCCATCTGCTTTGTGGTGTGCGTTTTTGTCCTTCCATTTTTCTTTTCCACGGCCAGGACCACTGGGATTGGTTGCTGCCTTCAAAGCTTGTTCTTCATTCTCCTGTTGGGCAACTTTCTGCTCATGAACCAACAAAGAACTTTGTAATTCGTCAAGTGAAAGCATATCAACATCTTTGGATTCTTCTATAGAACAAACAATAAAATTAAATTTCGGCGTCATTGATCGAAGAATTTTCTCAACGATGGTGACGTCCTCCATCTTTTCGCCATGGATTCGCATCTTGTTAGCAATTGTCATCCTTCTTGAGAAGAAATCCGTAACCGACTCTCCCGACTTCATGCGCAAAGTCTCAAATTCAGTTTGAAGTCTTTGAAGCTGCACCCGTTGTGCCTTCGCGTTCCCTTGGTGCTTCTTCTTCATGGAGTCCCAAATCTGCTTGGAGGTATCTTTGCTAAGAATTGTCTCTAAAGTTGCTCGATCAATGGCTTAGAAAAGGTAGTTTTTGACCTTAAGGTCCTTCAGCTTCAATGCTTCTAACTCTGCTCTATGCGTCTCCGACAACGCTCTCCAGCTGCTGGTTCTAGTACTCCAGACTCAACAACTTGCCAATACTCCTTGGACCTCAAGAAGTTCTCCATCAACATACTCTAATGATCATAATGACCATCAAAGCGGGGAATTGTCGGCTATACAAATGTTATTTCTGACGCCATTTGCTTATGAAAAAAGAAAACAAGTGAAATAAAAAGCTACTGCTACCACTCTATTTTACTCTCCCTTTTTTCTTTTTGACCGTGACCTCACTCTATCTCTATCTTTTTTTTTTTTTTACACTCTTTCACTCCCTTAATGGCTCTAATACCACTGTTACAATAATAGAGAGAAAATGACAAAAATATGAGATGAACTACTTTTATTACTTGCTGCAGAACAAAAGCTTATGCTCTTTATATAGAGTTAATCCCCAACAGATAATAACATGAAATAAGGAAAATGCATCCACTAAATCCTAGAAAAAAGCAACGTGCAGAAACAAACCTACTACTGACTTGGTAAACACAAAACCATGTTCTGAACCACTAAAAAACAAACACCTATATTCTAGGACACTAAACAACTGACTCCATAAATAAAATAAATCAACGTGGTCAAATATGACCCACGTGACTCAACACTTAAGTATTCAATTTCTTTTAAAAAATATATCATATAGATAATAAAACACAACATATATATATATATATATATATATATACACACACACATACATCTTTATTTGTATAAAGGGTCTCAAAAATATGTCTAGACGAACTGAGAGAAACTAAAAGAGCTAGAAAGAATACCTCAAGATGAGACAAAAGAATTGCAGGAAAATTAAAGCGACAAACTAAAGCGCACTGAGGAGAAAACAAGGTCTTGAGGGGCAATGTTGAGAGGATGTTCTATATGATATGGTCGGGAAGAAGATGATGATTAGTCGATAGTGTTGCTGGTGGTGGTGGTGGTGGTGGTTGGAGTTGCTGATTGTTTTTAGGATCATCGTTGGAGGATTTGTTGTTGGAAATGAAAAGCTTTAGAGATGATATGTTAACTTGGAAAATGAGTTCAAATCCCATGAAACTAACTAACAATATTATAGGAGTATGTATTTAGTGGCAATGAAGGCCACTTCTCATGTATTCAATTTATTTATTTTTTAATATATCATTATTTTAAAAATATTTTAAAATCGAAAGAAACGAGGAGGGAGAAGTTAGTTTTTCCATCCATGTCCCAATTCCCTACTTTCCGGTAATGAAACCCTTTCACATAAATGCCTTAATTTGCACTCTACGTAAGTATAGAATTTCTTGACTTCTGGTACCTTTGTTCTCCTTGTGTTGCGATTTCAGCGTCGCGATTTCGAATCTCATCGCGGCACCGGTGACGGGGAGCGATGCGTTTACGAGCTTGTAATCATCGGTGGAGCGGTCGTAACCGAAGCCATGATCACCGGAGCCATATACGGGTACTTTCCCTGCAACGTTATCCAAACCTTGACCGTTCCAATGGTCCATGCACTTGCAACATTGTCTGGTGGTGGGGTTCCATATAAAGATCTCGCCTTTCTTGGTCGCCAAGCAAAATAGGCCATTGCAAGTGCCGCCCAAGACCTTGGCGAACCGACGGATTTCCACACCGCATTTGCGGTTGCGATAGTGGGGATAGTCGTACGTAAGTGGGATTCTTTCGATGCTAATGTAGGCACCGAGATTGTCGATTGCGGCGGTGAAGCCGGCGGATTGGCAGCAGTAGGTCAGCGCGAAAGAGGCGTTGCACACTTCTAGGGGCTGGCAGAAGCAGAAGAGCTTGTGATGGCGAGGGGTTTTTGAGGAGCGTTGGAGGTGGCATTTGACGAATTCGGGATCGGAGATGATAGACCGCCATGGTTTCGAGACGCACCTGAAGCGGAGGAGTGGCTTGACGGGCAATCTCGAGAGAATGTTCTGTATGATATGGTCGGGAAGAAGGAGCTATTTGTTTTTCCAGAATCCCATGTTGATGATCAAACTGATTGTCACAATTCTAGAGAACTTATTAAAAGGGTTGTGGTTGTAGACCACTTCTTGTGGGTGTTTAATTCTAATATATATATAGATATTATATTTATATGTGGATATATATTTGGTTTTTTTTTTTTATATATACATAGTATATATAGATATTAGTTTTTTTTTTTTTTTTTTTTTTTTTTTTTTTTTTTAAATTTTTTTTTCCCCTTTTTCGCTTTTAAAAAATTTTTTTTTTTTTTAAAGTTTGTTCATCCCTAGTTCGACTTTAAAATATGAAATAATTGTGAAAAAAAACCTACTAAATTATCAAAATCCTACACACAAAAAAAAAGATTTGAGTAAATTTTCTTCTCTCATTGTTATTTTGGTTAAGCACACAATCACTAGGGGATGTTTATTTGAATGGTTCGTCCTGATTTTAAATCATGATTTTTGATTTTTTAAAGTGTTTTTCTCTCATAAAAAATTTAAATTTTTAAAATCAGAATCATAAAGTATAGTTCTGAACTCATGAATCAAACGTTACTTAGGACAACCACCCTAATATTCTTTTGTCGAGCATTGAGCGTACGATTTAGACATTTGAGGGGTCGATTTCATATACAAAGATTTAATATCGAGAAAGTACCTTCACGTTTTCATTTTTATATTCAAAACAAAATCATTTTAAAAATATTACTAAAAAAGTGAAGTTATAATTGTTCAAAATGACTTTATGGTAATAAGATCCGCGAAGTCTTATTTAAATATTCCAAAGAGTAATTCTTCACGCACATTATGGCGAAATACTTTCCAAAAAAATATATTAGTTACATATGAAAAATTGAGATCTATGATTTCTTTAGAAAAACCTTTTTTTTTCCAAAGAGAGAAAAATCTTGTTAATTACGTACTTGAATGACAATGTTCGACCATACATATAAGGAAATAAATGGCCCCGTTCATTTCGCCGATTTGAGTTTAGAATTCGAGTTTTGCTACAGTAAAAAGCTCTCACATAATGTCACATCTCAACTCGAATTAAAAACTCGAATCAGCGAACTAAACGGGCCTAAATTTTGAGGAGGTAAAATAAAAGAAAATAAAATAAATTAAGAGTCCGTTTAGTTCACTACTCTGAGTTTTTAATTGATAAAATATGATTTTATGTGAGAATTTTTTATTGTAATAAAAAAAATTAGATGTGATTGTTTGTGAGACCCATTTAGTTCGTTGATTCGAGTTTTTAATTCGAATTGAGATGTGATTTTATGTAAAAAAAATTTACTTTAGTAAAAAAGTTAGATGTGACTGATTCTGAGAATTTTTTACTGTAATAAAATTTAAATTTTAAGGGGATGTTTGGAAGGGGATTCGTACTATGATTCAAATCATGGTTCGTGGCTCGCTACAATATTTTTTCTCACAAAAAATATACGTAAAACGAGAATAATTCTGAATTATGATTCTAAATTTATAAACAGGCATCGTTCATTCACCGATTCGAGTTTTCAGTTTTAGGTTTTTACAATAAAAAGCTCTCATAAAATGTCACATCTAACTTTTTCTGCTATAGTGAAAAGCTTTTAGAAAATATTAAATCTCAGCTCGAATTAAAAACTCAAATCTGCAAAATAAATAAGGCCTAAATGTCTCCTAAAATTAAATCAGTGAAATAAATAAAATTGTGTAAAAAAACTCGAATTCTAAACTCAGAAGCACGCGATAAGTCTCCACTTTTCCATCCGCTCAACTTCTTCTCTTGAAGATCCACTTGCATCCAATGGGTTTTACCCCTTCAGGTCTACAAGTTGCCAGACTGAGTTAGAGTACATGGACTCTATCTCGAGTTTCATAGATGCTTGCCACTTTTCCCTATCAAAATCATCCATCGTAGCCTTAAAGGTCAACGGATCCTCCTTATTGTCATCAGCAGTGATGACATGTGCTTCCTCAGTATACTGGTCAGGTAACTTGCTTACCCTCCCACTACGACGAGGTGCCACAGGAGTTTGATTAGGAATCGTGGTCATTCTTAGCGTTCCAACAACTCTTGTCAGTTGTGGTCCAATCTTATTGGAAAGTAACTTTTCCAGAACTTCTTTGCTTCTGGGCTTGATACCTATCATATAGTCATGCTCCAGAAACGTGGCATTTGTCGATACAAATACTTTTGATTCTTATGACTATATAAAATAATCATTCTCTTGTCCCCATTGCATATCCTACAAACATGCATATTTATGATCTTGGTTCCAACTTCACAGTCTATTATTTCATCACATGAGCCGGACACCCCCTATATGTGAATATGCTTCAAAACTGGCTTTCGACCATTCTACAACTCTAGGGGTGTCTTTGGTATAGACTTAGATGGTACTAGATTTAGAATATACATGGTGGTTCTTAGGGCATAATCCCAGAACGAAGTAGGAAGTGAAGAATAACTCGATTTCTCCTTTCAGCTACACCATTCTGCTGTGGTGTACCGGGTGCAGTCAATTGGGATACTACACCTTCTTTAATCAAGAAATCCTGAAACTCTTGGTCCAGGTATTCACCCCCTCGATCTAATCGAAGTGTCTTGATTGGTTTACCAAACTGTTTTTCAACTTATGCTAAGAATTCTCTAAACTTTCTAAGAGTTTCAGATTTCTGTTGCATTAGGTAAACATAAC
>NW_010365150.1:347950-348911 GCF_000414095.1 Morus notabilis
ATAAGCTGTCTCCATGCCTTCAGGCTTCTTGTGAATTACCACGCACAACCATAGCTAATAGTTAGCTACATTGGTTTGTTAGGGACAGGAGGACAATCCTCCCTTTGGGACAAACTTATATTCATCACATGAATGTAAGTTTTATGTTACTTTACCACTTTGCATAGTTTATCTCTAGTCAGTGTTTCAGTTTCATGTAGTGAGATTTTAGGATTTGACATATTGCTGGAAATAAGTAGAATATTCATCTAATCAATTTATGTGAATGAATATCAAAACATGTGAATTTTGGCACAATTAAATGTGATTGCATGATGCACATGAAAAATACATAAATCATGTTTTAATTTTAGGTGCCAACGATAATCCAATTTACCACAAATAAAATGTACCTTTGGGTAGTCAAATTATTTGTAAATTGAACCGAGACTCCTCTCAGTTAATAAACATACTCAAAATATCTCATATTTTCATATTCATTAACTACCGTTATTTTAGTCAAAATATAACCAACAAACTTTGATTATATCTTCATGAGTGTAAACCACCGTTTCAGATCCCATAGACTTAACTCCGGATTGCTACCTTTGGGCAGTCAATTCGAAAATACATCCTGAAATCCTAACTCTAGGAGCCAACCTTGTTATTGATCCGGCAAGGACACTCTCCTTAAGGAGGGCGATTCAATGTCGCCGCAAAGCCCCTCTCCGGATCTCACGGTGTTGCGCTAACGGTGGAGACCAGCGGGTCGTACTGTCATATAACACTCTCCCACTCATTATTTTGCAAAGATGTATTTTGTTTGAAAAACATCTCATGGTTTTCAAATAAAAAAATAAACAATTTATTTTTCGGATATGTGAAATTCTAAAATTTAACTCTTAAATTCAATTTCACATTTAACATTATTTTGCAAATCAATTTGCAACTTAAATCAATTTAATCATATTTAAATCGATTT
>NW_010365150.1:348993-349424 GCF_000414095.1 Morus notabilis
TTATAAAACATATGAGTAGGCACATTATATCTATATGGCATGTTATATGCATGGACATATAATATATAACTATCAACATAAAATATAAATATATGCAATCGGCTATTGAGATGGATTTGACCGGGTCCCATGGAAATTATAAATCACAACCAAATCGAATAAATAAATAATTACAATAATTATTTTCTTCCGTTACATCAACGGGTCTTCGATTTTTGAACTCTTCATTCTTTGGCTTCGTTCTTCGTCTTCAGGTCGGATTTCACCTTCTTCGGGGTCTGGAACTCTTCCGGGTCTGTCGGCACGCATTACGAGGATTTCGAAAAACCTCGGGTCCATTCGGGGTCCAATTCCTGAATCAAGGCTGCCAGCTGCGCACTCTGGCCGCGCGTTGTGCGCGCCCGTGCGGTCTGTCCGCGCGCTGGCCGTGC
>NW_010365151.1:0-497 GCF_000414095.1 Morus notabilis
ATAATTTAATTTGAACGAATTTAATGCAATCCATGGAACCATATAATTATGGACCAAATCCATCATCCATACATTCATCAACAGTGACGATCTGTGCTTCCTCAGTATACTGGTCAGGCAACATGCTTACCCTCCCACTACGATGATGTGCCACAGGAGTTTGATTAGGAATCGTGGTCATTCTTAGCGTTTCAACAACTCTTATCGGTTGTGGTCCAATCTTATTGGAAAGTAACTTTTTTAGAACTACTTTGCTTCTAGGCTTGATAACTATCATATAGTCATGCTCCAGAAACGTGGCATTTGTCGATACAAATACTTTTGATTCTTATGACTATATAAAATAATCATTCTCTTGTCCCCATTGCATATCCCACAAACGTGTATATTTATGATCTTGGTTCCAACTTCCCAGTCTGTTGTTTCATCACATGAGCCGGACACCCCCTATATGTGAATATGCTTCAAAACTGGCTTTCGACCATTCCACAACTCTA
>NW_010365151.1:666-764 GCF_000414095.1 Morus notabilis
GGGCGTAGTCAATTAGGATACCACACCTTCTTTAATCAAGATATCCTGCAACTCTTAGTCCAGGCATTCACCCCCTCGATCTAATCGAAGTGTCTTGA
>NW_010365152.1:0-725 GCF_000414095.1 Morus notabilis
AGGCAATCCCTTTCATCTTTGTCTTCCCTCTCTTTGCATTTGGATTTTTGAACTTTCCTATAGATTCTGTTGTTGTCTCCTCACGTTCTGGTGCAGGAGAAGCTTCAACTCCTTGCAGTCTGCGAGACCTCCGAATAGGTGTCTCCTCAGGTTCTGGTTCACCTTCACTGGTATTTGGAGGAGTAGCTTCAACTCCTTGCCTTCTGCGAGACCTCTTAGAAGGTGCAGTGGGTGAGGTTATTGGTGATTGGAATGCTTCATTCCTATCAACCGACTCACCTAGGTGTGCACCTTCACTTGGCAACAACGGAGGAGTAGCTTCAACTCCTTGTCATCTAAGAGACCTCCTAGAAGGTGCAGTGGGTGAGGTTATTGGTGATTGGAATGCTTCATTCCTATCAACTGGGTCACCTATGTGCGTTTCTTCAAAATGCGGAAAAGCTTCTCTAATAAGCAGCTTTCGAGCAACACTTCTAGTATTCCTTGCTGGTGAGTCTAATCTTGGATGCTTGCCCTTTGACGGTGCACCTGCATCAACACCAGCACCCTTTTGAATCCCTTCCAGAATTGCCTTCAATCTTCCAGGTTGGATGAATGTTTCTTCCATTCCAAATCCTTTCTTGCATAACTGCCTCTTCCTACTAGTAGACATTCTTATGACTTCCTGCAATAGAATACAAAAGCGTAAGCATAGCAACATTGGAATTACTTGTTTTATAACTAAA
>NW_010365153.1:0-206 GCF_000414095.1 Morus notabilis
TTGGTGTCGTAACGAGGCCCACAATCCGTCAGATCAAAGTTCTCTTCACGGTCTACAACCGCCACAAAACCGTGACAATTTTTTGTGTCGTAACTGGCCCCATTAGCCGTTAGATTGAAGCTCTCTTCGCAATCTACAATGGCCAAAGGAAAGCTCAAAACTTTTGTTGTGTAACGGCGCCCATCAACCGATATATCTAATCTCTG
>NW_010365153.1:282-508 GCF_000414095.1 Morus notabilis
TGATCTACAACAGCCACGGGAACGGCGAAACTTTTGGTGTCGTAACGGGGCCCATCAGCTGTTAGATCAAAGCTCCGTTCACGCCTTCCAACCGCCACGGGAACGGCAACAACTGTTTGCGTCGTAATGGGGCCATCAGCCGTTAGATCAAAGCTCTCTTCGCGCTCTACCGCTACTAGGGGAACGGTGACAACTTTTGGTGTCGTAACGGGGTCCCTCAGCCGTT
>NW_010365154.1:0-185 GCF_000414095.1 Morus notabilis
TCTCAGTAATTTATTTTAAACCAAAAGTGTGTATGGGCGCATTTCTGGACTGCTTTTTTAAATTATTGACACTTGTCCATTTTCTTTCCTTTTTCTTTTTCTTTTCTTTTCTTTCTTTTTCTTTTCCTTCCTTCCTTCCCGTGCACTTTCTCTCTCTCTCTCTTTCACTCTCACTCTCTCCCTCT
>NW_010365154.1:404-2057 GCF_000414095.1 Morus notabilis
GAGATCTTGGGTTCTTTGGACTTGTTTTAGGACCTAGAACCCAGATCTAGTGGTTTCCCTTTGAAATATCTCGATTTGGGACTGGATTTGCAGGTTTTGAACTAATTTTCGTGAGCTTCTCTCGCGCAGCTGATTCTACCGGTCGACCTGTGCGGTCGACCGGATCACATGGGAACCGGTCGACCTATGCGGTCGACCGGACTGTAGGCTGACCGGTCGACCGGTCCAGTCGACCGGTGTGCACACTATCGGTTGACCGGTAGTGTTGCACTGCTCTGTCACCGGTTGACACGGGGTTTGACCCTATTTGGCTTGAAAATGCTGTTTTGACCCCTGTTTTGGGAGATAACCCAAATTAGCTTCATTTGGGGACTTGAGATAGATGGATTAGCATTGTTAATCCTTGAATTGAGATTGAAAACCCTTGAAATGATCATTTGAAACATGAAAATGGATTAGGACACACTAATAAGAAATCTTGGTTGAAAATTGAGATTTAGATTGCTTTAGGAATGAGAATTAATCCTAAAGTGTTGTCTTGCATCAGTGATCGCTGAGGATTCAGACTGAGGGGGGCTTGAGGAAGCGGAAGCCGGAAAAGGCAACGCTAGTCCCAGGTTTCGTAGTGCGAGGTAGGATTTCTATTTCTTTTCCTTGTGAGCCTGTTTTCAAAAAGGATTTCGGCATTGAAAATGTTTTAAAGGAAGGGATTGGTTTGCGAAAGAAAAAGGTTTTGAAAACCATGGCTTGTTTAGTTTATGGAAATCCATGGCTTGTCACGTCCATGGAATCCATAGTTTGTTTAGTCATGGAACCTTATGGCCTGTCCAGTCATGAGGCCCACGGCTTGAGTAGTTCGTGGGGTCGTATTAACGATTTCAAAATGTTAATGAATGATTTCTTAAGCAAAGAGATCTTGCGAACTGGTAATAGAGTCTATTACTGTAAGCCTATATAGGATGTGGAGAGTGCATCCTCAGGGGTAGAACCCGAAACTCAGTCCGGGTAGGCGAGGTACTTGGTTAGGTAAGTAATTTGTACTAATTACTTGCTGAAGCCTGTAAAACGGTTATTTACAGTTACTTTTCCTTTGAGAAAAAGGATGTGAGGTTCCGGCTGTTCTGTCGGGACTGAATGTCTTATTTTATTTACTTATTCATTTATGTATTCCCTCGCACATTTATTATAACATTTATTTCAAATTATATCCTATTGGGCCTTTCGCTCACGTTTTATGTTTTAAATGTACTAAACCCCTCCCAGGAGATTCTAGGAGCGGTGCAGTGGTGCACAGTAGCTGGATATTTGCTACGGAGCAGCTGAGTTGTGCTGCTGTTGGAATCAAGTGAGGATTGTGGTCATCCTCGGGTATAAATGTAAGGAACTGAGAATTCTATAAACTTACGTAATATTTGGATTAACTAGACTGTGATTGATGTCTGTTGTAATGATTATTTACATGTTCATGTATGTACGATATTGTATGTCCTGTGAGGTGGAGCCCTGTGTGTCAGAGGTTCCGAAATTCTGTAATTTAATTATATTTTAATGCAGTTAAGTGTAGGGCCCGGTTGGGAATCTACTTTATTAATCCTAAATCGAAGTCCACGTCACCCACCCCGTTTGGGGGCGTGACAAAAGATAGGAAAATAC
>NW_010365155.1:0-5865 GCF_000414095.1 Morus notabilis
GGGACGATTATGAATCCCCAGTTCCCTCCCACTTTCTAGTTTGCCTTCGTACTACCCGTGTGCCCGCCTAACATGAAATGGGTAGGGCTGTTCATAAACCCGAACAACCCACAAACCCAACCCACCTCGCCCCAACCCAAGTCGAAAAAAGCAACCCGCATAATTATTTTTAAATTTGCGGCTCATTATACCTCTGGCCCGAAGTGTTTGGGACGGATTGCGGGTTGGGCCCATAACCACCCGTAATCCCCAACCCAACCCGCACAACATACCTCCAAGCTTTCGGCCTAAGCCGAACTGCCTAAGTTCTACCCTAGGCTCGCTAACATTAGAGTTCACAATCTCATTCTCGGTCTCCCCTCCCGTGAACCCCCTCTTCTTGCCTCTTCCTTTTCAGTTTTCCCTCTTCTTCCCCTCCCGTGAACCCCCTCATAACTTTCTCCTCATTGCTCAGTCCTCTCAGCCGCCATCTTGCCCACTTTCTCCGGTGCTTTCTCGCCGGACTGATAAGGATGGTTGCTATTTCTATTTAATGATGAAGTTTGAATATTATATTGAACTTTAAGTCTTTGATTTTTTGAATGTTGAAACCGACCACCCAACCCACCCCGTACCGCCCTAACCCAACCCGAACATTGTTGGGTTGTGAAATTTTTCTAACATCGTTAGGGCCAAATATGTGCAACCCGCACTCTTTGGGGCGGCGATACCCTACACCAACCCAACCCATGAACAGCCCTAGAAATTGGCGCGCATTACAGAGAAAAGAAAAATATTCCCGCAACATCATCAAAACTCAAAGCTACTTAATTCATAAAATTAAATGTAAAAATTCTATGGTAATAGAGGGTAAACTTTCACTGTTGGGGGAGAACTACTTTGACACTCTTGGGTTTTGTCTAAATAACATGTACATCTTGTTGATTGAAATGTTTTAAGTCAACATCCCTAACACTAACTCTGTTAATTTTTATGAAAAGTGACCCAAATATCCAAAAATTCTTAGCCATTGATCTATTAGGTCCAATTCATACTCTGCGATTGAGAAAAAAAATTAAGAGTCCGTTTGGTTCATAGATTAGAACCATGTGATTAGAACCATTTTTAATTTACGTGTATTTTTTGTGAGAGAAAATACTGTAGCGAACCACGAATCATGATTCGAATTAGGGAACAAATCCCTCTACCAAACATCACCTAAGACTGTGAATATCAGAGTTTTCTCTTTTCTGCTAACATAATGTATATTGGTCTCGTTCATTTTACCAATTCACGTTTTTAGTTTTAGGTTTTTACAGTTAAAAGCTATCAAAAAATGTAACATCTAACTTTTTCTGCTACAGTTAAAAACTCTCAAAAAATGTCACATTTCAACTTAAATTAAAAACTCAAATCTGTAAAATAAACGAGACCATTATATATTCATATTTATACACATATATATAAGTACGTATAAAAAAGATACGTGTTTACTGTTTACTTTCACCGTCTCGACTTGGGGGCTAAAAATGAGCTCCATACGTAATTAAAGGTTGTTGAAATGCGGGTCATGGTATAACTATATAATAAGAATACCATCCAATTTGCCGACACCATTGCTACGAAATTGATTAGAACCAACTCGAGTTATTAAAATTGACTCGGATTGACACGATATAAAAATTTATTTCCTCTATTTTTGAAACTTTTTTTAAGGGAGTTTTGATCTATTTTAACGACAGTGGATATTACTATTTTTTGAGTGATTAAACAGAAAGATTTTTTTTTTTTGTCTTACTCTTAGAGTAGTAAGTTTGAGTCGGACTAAATGAGTCGGCTCAAGGTCCACTATTGTAGGTTCAAACCCGGTCTGACTCTAAATTTTTTAAGCTTAGAATCAGACTGGGTCAACCCTCTATTCTTTAGGGCCAAACTCTAGCCCAAACATCATATTTTTAAAAATATTTTTTTAAAAAAATATCTTATAAAATTTTAGGCCAAACTAGTCCTAAACTTTTAGGACTTAGAGTCAGAATTGGGCTAAAATTTTTCTTCAGTCCGCCGAGTGTCTGAGCCGAAGGACCCAAAAGTACACCTCTACTTACTCCTTTTTAAAAATTCTAGAAGTGGAAACTGGAAACTGCAAAATGGATATTGTTCATTATCTATTTCTTTTTTTTTTTTATAAAAAAAACATTGTGTTTCTTGCTAGTTCTTTGTTGGAATTGATTTTTTTTTTTGTTTGCTTCCCCCGTAATCTGATATGAGAGTTTTCTTGTTTCAGCTTATATGGACGAAATAGACTACTACAGCACCTATTGATCTATCCTTCAAATTTGGAACGGCTTCATATGCAGTCTCTTTTTTGTTGTGACGTAACGTTCCTTTATATTTGTTCCTAGAAAAATAAGAATGGCCTATGAGTATTGGTTACAGAGTTTGATTTTTGGTTCTTTAAGATTCCGAATTTGGTCGTTAATCTTTATTTCTTGTTCATATATATATCATGGAATATGTTAACATAGACTTGTACATATATATATATATATATATATAAAATTCTTAGCCATTGATCTATTAGGTCCAATTCATACTATGCGATTGAGAAAAAAAATTAAGAGTCCGTTTGGTTCATAGATTAGAACCATGTGATTAGAACTATTTTTAATTTACGTGTATTTTTTGTGAGAGAAAATACTGTAGCGAACCACGAATCATGAT
This sequence comes from Morus notabilis, assembly GCF_000414095.1. Lineage (NCBI taxonomy): Eukaryota > Viridiplantae > Streptophyta > Magnoliopsida > Rosales > Moraceae > Morus > Morus notabilis. Next base: position 2,701 of record NW_010365155.1, read on the forward strand.
TCGAATTAGGGAACAAATCCCTCTACCAAACATCACCTAAGACTGTGAATATCAGAGTTTTCTCTTTTCTGCTAACATAATGTATATTGGTCTCGTTCATTTTACCAATTCACGTTTTTAGTTTTAGGTTTTTACAGTTAAAAGCTATCAAAAAATGTAACATCTAACTTTTTCTGCTACAGTTAAAAACTCTCAAAAAATGTCACATTTCAACTTAAATTAAAAACTCAAATCTGTAAAATAAACGAGACCATTATATATTCATATTTATACACATATATATAAGTACGTATAAAAAAGATACGTGTTTACTGTTTACTTTCACCGTCTCGACTTGGGGGCTAAAAATGAGCTCCATACGTAATTAAAGGTTGTTGAAATGCGGGTCATGGTATAACTATATAATAAGAATACCATCCAATTTGCCAACACGATTGCTACGAAATTGATTAGAACTAACTCGAGTTATTAAAATTGACTCGAATTGACACGATACAAAAACTTATTTTCTCTATTTTTGATACTTTTCTTAAGGGAGTTTTGATCCATTTTAACCACAGTGGATATTACTATTTTTTTGAGTGACTAAACAGAGATTTTTTTTGTCTTACTTTAGAGCTATAAGTTTGGACTGGATTAAATGAATCGGTCCGAGAGGCCCACTACTGTTGGTCCAGATCGAGTCTGACTCTAAATTTTTTAAGTTTAAGATCGGACTGGGCTAACTTTATGTTCTTTAGGGCCAAACTCTAGCCTAAACATCATATTTTTAAAGATTTTTTTTTTTTATAAAAAATATCTTATAAAATTTTAGGCCAAGCCGGTCCTAATTAGAGTCAGAATTGGGCTAAAATTTTTCTTCAGTCCACGGAGTGTCTGAGCCGAAGGACCCAAAAGTACACCTCTACTTACTCCTTTCTAAACATACTAGAAGTGGAAACTGGAAACTACGAAATGGATATTGTTCATTATCTATTTCTTTTTTTAAAAAAAAAAAAAAAAAAAACATTGTGTTTATTGCTAGTTCTTTGTTGGAATTGATTTTTTTTTTTTTTTTTTTTTGCTTCCCCCGTAATCTGATATGAGAGTTTTCTTGTTTCAGCTTATATGGACGAAATAGACTACTACAGCACCTATTGATCTATCCTTCAAATTTGGAACGACTTCATATGCAGTCTCTTTTTTGTTGTGACGTAACGTTCCCTTATATTTGTTCCTAGAAAAATAAGAATGGCCTACGAGTATTGGTTACAGAGTTTGATTTTTGGTTCTTTAAGATTCGGAATTTGGTCGTTAATCTTTATTTCTTGTTTATATATATCATGGAACATGTTAACATAGACTTGTACACACACACACACACACACACACACACACACATATATATATAGAGAGAGAGAGAGAGAGAGAGGGCGGTTGTTTCCCCTGTGTCAATATTACGCTTTACTTAAGTAATCATAATTGTCTTTTTTTTCCCCCCTAAACCATTCTATTTCTATCTAATCACACATATGGACTGATTGTAAGTATAATTTAGTGGTAATTTCATACATGATTTCACCTTGAGTTAAAAAAAAAAAAAGAAACAGTCATACATTGTTTATACTTTATATTGAACTGGTCAAATTCATATGATATAGCTTAAACAACTTAAAAATAAAAGGGGCAATACTGAATACATGGGGTAATACGTCAATTCCTAAAAAAAAAAAAAAATTAATTAACCTTAGAATAAATGTCATATGTATTAAATCTTGTAAGCATTGATTTTACTTTTAATATTAAATCATGAGTTAATTGTAATTTTCTATTTATAAATATATATATTTTTAATTAAGTTACCAAATGAGTGAGGCTTAATTAGAAGTTAATATTGTCAGTAACTTAGTGGTTGTATTTATCAGTAATGAAAATTAAGACTTAGTAAGATGTAATTTGTAGTGCATATCTCTTGACGGATTTTTCTGGTATCTGTTGTGCTAAATTTGTGCTCGCAAGCGCATGAGTCGCCTCAAGTAATAAAGTATGAATATGAGTGTTGATCCCACGAGGAATGTGTTTAATTTTTGTTAATTATCGAAATTGATCGGCTATAAGATTATTTGAACTACCGGAATAAATAATGAATAAAAGGAAGTAAAAAAAAATAACAAAGTAAAATAAAGTGACAAAACAAGTAGTAAAAATACTAGAGCATCAATTTCACTATAATTAATCCGTGCTAATTTATTACTAAGTAAATCTCCTAATTTATTAGTCAAGAACACTTAATTAACCCAATTGCCTCTCCCAAACGTCAAATTGGATAATATGCTCAAAACCCGATTCTAATATCCCTATTAAAAACCGAGTAATTTAAACATTCATTAAGCTCTAGTTCTCCTAATGACTACGAAGGTATTTTAGGCCTCCCAAACTCTAAAAACCTAACTTGATCTATCCAAATTGGATGCATAAATTACCTCTCCTAAGTGCCTAACTCATACATCAAATCATTTAATTTATTTCCTAACAAATTAGAAGCATTAAAAATGAGACAACACAAATAAATCATGAAAAGCACTCAAAATAAATCAACACTTCATAATTAGGTAAAATCAAAGCTCTAGAAAAACAACTACTCTACAACTAAAATTAAACAAGCTAAAATCAAGAGTTTCGCCATTTACAAATCACAAAAATAAAAAGATGAGAATAAAAATGAAAAACCCATTTTAGAGTTGTCACATATTCTAAATTCTTCTTTCATTTCTCATCTCCTTTTTTGCCTCCAAATGCTTTCTCCCTTGATGATTTATTAAAATCAAAACCTAAAACTAATCCTAAATCTAGAAATAAAACTCTCAAGATAAAAATATATATAAATCTTTGTTTTCTCTCTCACAAAATTGGCATAAAGCCTTAGGATTTAATGCTTCTCCTCCTTTGCTTTCTCGAGCTCTGTGGCTTAGTTTGGTAGTGCTGTAGATTTTGAAAAAATTACTTTTAGCTGTGTTGAAAGAAGAACCAGCTATTACAAAAAGCAACTGAGTGTTTGGTAAACTATACTTATAGTAGCTGTGTTGGTTCCAAAATCAGCGTAATAGCATTTGGTAAATTATGAGATTGAATTGCTGTGGATAGTTAAAAATTACAACTATATTATATTATAATATAATATATATA